>NC_045742.1:28079518-28095430 GCF_008692095.1 Etheostoma spectabile
TTGTTACGATAGGCCATTTAGAGTGGGTTGGAGAAATACGCAACCGACACCGACTCGGACAACACGAGGTTGAAGCAAGATGGCGAGCCACCCAGTGACCTTCTGAACTGTGCAACTACCTGAGTAATAGCGCCTCTATTGGACGGTGCTCCTGACTTTCTGAACTGGTAGGATTCATCCAACTTCTGCAAATCTGCAGCGGATTCTAAGCGAACTCTGAGTTGCTTATTAAAGAAAAAGATAGGAGAGAAGAGGACTCTCTTTTCTGTTGGTCCTGTTAACGCCAATTCATTCAGCCTTTTGCTGAATCATTTTAGTTTTCTATTTTCTGTTTTTTTTGGGTACAACAAATTGTAAATGGTGTTGTTTTATGACATTTACTTGTATGTAAATGTAAATGAGTATATTCACTACATGTGAATCCTCTAACTCAAAGGTGAACTTCACTGAGGTGATTTAGATCAGTCTGAGTTAACTCAATAGATCAAAATCTTAATTGAATTGATCAAGAACTAATTTGAACTGAACCAAACTAAAAGGGTTGCAACCTAATACTAAAACCTGATATTAAGTAAAAATTCAAAAGGTTAAAACTTAACGACTTAACAAAAAGGGGTTAAGGTCTTTTGAAATTGTGTTAATTGTTGTCCAGTGTCTTGTATGTAAGTTTTCAATAATAAGCCGGCAGTTAAACTTATTCTTTGGTCTGTGGTCTTTTTACTTTTCCAACATACTGTAATACATCTTTTGCTCAAGTAGACGAACTTAGTTGAATAATTCTGGTCCATAGAGCATAATTAGCACTGGTTTCATTACTACTCAGTAATTACCCCACATAGGCGTTACACTACACATTAGCTAGATAACTTTTTCTCCAACTTTGGTCAGTACGAGGTAAGATTAGCTGGGAGACTTCTCCTAGACGAGGGCCACATGTAGAATATCTGCAGAACAGGGACATGGAAGTAGTTCTTTTGGAGATCATGGTCAACTAGCGGGTGTAGTAGCAGTGTTTTGCCATTGAGAATGCGCTAGCATGCTACGGTTAGCCACCTCTTCTCGGCTAGTGACGGAGAAAGACGTGCAGATTTTGAACAGCTCACCCGGAGACTACAGGCAGAGGACATTCAGAAACCGTGTCTCACTCAAAACAGCATGGATCGGTTTTTTTCCAAGTTTGTATGCGTGTGGAAGCACCAGAGCGCTCACTAGAGCGTTCACCAAAGCTGGGGGGGGCAAACTAGTCTTGTTTTGTTTGAAAATACTTTGAACGTCAACAAAAAGTAACGCCACCCAACATTGCTTAGAGCACCTTTAAGGCTGGGTGACTGTTGAAGGGTTGTACTCTCCTCCCTGATCTGGCAGGGGTGGAACTGACAGCTGTAGATCATCAACTTAACTCCATCAATTCAGTTTTTGTGTCTGGAAAGAAAGCTGGTTGCAAAAATGTTTTAGCAGACTCTGGCTCAATGACATGTACAGTAAAGTGTGCTTTGATCTGTGCGTCACTTCTGGGCTTGCTAATTAATTGGAACAGATGGAGGTGGACAGGTGCTTATGGTCCCACTGACTTGCCAACTGCCCTAGGATATCCCTTTCTTGCAAATTTTGCCCCTGTGTGTTTCCAAAGCTCATTTTACAGGTGCAGTACCACCTAGATTGGAAATTCACATCTATTGTGTGTCTCAAGAGCCAAGTGCCACAGAGGACCCTTGTCCTTTCCCCTAAACCATGTATTTTGAATTGTATCTTTTTTTAATCTGAAATCTCCATTGCCTCTTAAACTGCATGTCTGACATCTTATGGACGAAAGGATTAATAGAAAATATTATGGCCAGATCAATCACCAATGAAAACAATAAATGTGCTGCACCCCTAAACACATAAATAGGTATAAGTACAAAAAGATTCATCCTCGGTTAAAGAAAATATTCTCCACACTTGTCACAAATTGCATTAATGCAGAGAGGAAAGCCTTGGTAGTTGTTCTTGTTGAGGAACTATAATGTTCTTCCTGTGACAGTCCAGTGGTTTCTTATCATTAAAAAAAAGCTAAGAATAAGTTAGAAAAATTGTCCCAAACAAATGCATCATTTCTAAAAGTAATCTGTATATTTAAGAGCTGTTTAAAAAAAAAAAAGTTATACATCTTCAGTAACTACAAATGAACATGTGGCACGCAAAGGGTATTGAATGACATTTTTGGACGACCGATGCATTGTCGATTTTGGGCTTTAATGGGATTTATTGTCAATAAGTACCTTCAACACAGGTACTAAATATACCTCTTAAAGATCCATTCAGGCCTCAACGAAGTATTAGCTTTGAGACATATTGATCCAAGTCGCTAGCTATTAGGATCCCCATTTTCTAATGACTAAAGATGATCCCCATTTTCTAATAACTACAGATGAGTGTGATTCTTTGGTCAAGTCATTTTTTACACCCATTAAACATCACTTTAAACAAAAGCACAATAAAGCTGTCAGGAAGTCACTGTGCCCCGCCAAGACATATTGCTGCACACAACCCTCCGTAAAAGCACAATTTATCATTTTCACACTCTACACTTTTTTGTTGGATTAAACAAATATCATCGTTGTCCCTGTTTTCAGTCTTCATGCTAAGATAAGCCTTTATGCTAAGCTAACCATCTCTTGCTAACCATGCAAGAAAGCAAGTAAGTGTATTTCCTAAAATACCAAACTATTCCTTTAAACCTGGAATAACTTAATTTGTTTGATTTCTTCTTCATTTTATACGTTCTCTGTTTGACTGACATTTCTTCTTGGATGTCCACACATCATCTGAAACTCAACCTTGACAAGACCGAGCTCCTTTTCCTTCCAGGGAAGGGCTCTCTTACCCAGGACCTGACTTTAACCATTGACAACTGTAATTATCTTTTTAACTTCCTTGGGGACTCCGTTACATGTCCTAGAGCAGTGATTTTCAACCTTTTTTGAGCCACGGCACATTTTTTACACTCACAAAATTCTGGGGCACACCACCGACCAAAATGACACTCTAACACAATACATACAATACATATAGTTAATAATATAGTTTCTAAATGTATTTATACTCACTTAGTGTGAAACCTGGGCCGGTTTCGATGAACACAAAATGGATATCCTGGCAGGAATGGTAGAAAGACACATACAAAGCTCTTCCTCAACAGCTCTCAGTCGCACTGTTTTTCGTTTTTAGCGCAGTCAAGCTTGAGAAGCTCAGCTCACATAGATGTGTGGTTGAAAACGGGAGCAATGTCAAAATAGCTTTGTTGGCCAGAATGGGGAACTCCTTGGCAACAGATAACCAAAAACTGTCCAAAGGAAGATCAGCTAAGTTTAGCTTGAAACCACGATCTTGTTTAAGTTCAATGAGTTCCTCTTGCTCCTTTAAAGTCATATCCTTTCCAGCAACGGACGCTGAGCTGTATGGGTCCCTAACCCAGTCAAGGAATTCTGTGAAGACTGAAGAGAAATAAAATGACAACTTCTTCTGAGAGTTTTTCAAATGTGTGCCAATAACCTCGCAAATTACAGCAGTGTTGCCATCATGACGTTCTCGGTGAGCGGGGACATCTCAAGGTTGCCACGCTGCACATGTTGTTGCCAGAGCTGCACCTTTAAACGGAATCCGTTTATTTTCAGTTGCTTGTAAGCAGGTTTTCATTTCGGGCGATCCGTGGTTCAGTTCATCAGATGATGAAATATACAGCCAGGTATGCGCTTTGCACACCACTCACACTTGCAAGCAGGTTTGAGTAATCGACCTCGTTTGTCAGAAGATGCTTTAAGTCTCTCGCAGCTCATACACACGGGCCAGCACTTTGCCGCGACGCGACAGCACGGACCTCCGTGTGGAGCAATAAGACCTATGTTCCGCTCCCATTTCCTCACACAAAGACGCAAAATAAGCGACATTTCAAAGGTTGCGTCTTCAAAAAGTGTCACTATGCGCACAACATCATCCACACAGGAGCTAGATCTGCTGTAGGTCTTTGCAACGAGGGCCTCACGGTGGCAAAAAACAGTGCGTAACAATAACATCGGGTTCTTTCTTGCACCTACTTACGAAGACCTTTGATGCGACCCGACCAGGTGCGGCCATCAGTGCAGACACCTGTTGCAGTTTTCCACGTAAGCCCGCTTTTGTCAAGATATTCAGCGTGACCGAAATATTCCTCTCCTGATGATTTTTCTGGCAGTGCCTTGCAAAATAGGAAGTTTTCTCTAATGGGTTCTATCCTACAAAAACGCACGTTGGCCAAGAGCTGACATTGTACACTAATATCCGTCGACTCATAAGTTGGCAAGGCAAATTCTTACTGAGCGCATCTTTCCAAAACAACAGTTCAATGTCCGCAGACATGTCATCAATACGTCTGGGCAATTGTGTTATCTGAGAGAGGCACTGTTAGCTATCCTCTTGGCCGGTCGAGGGTCGAACAAATCATTACAATGGCTTTACAAGCTGGCAGTATTTAATGTTTCTGCCACAGTGTGGGACTTTTTGATAGCTACGAGTTCAGCAACAAGGTAGCTAGCTTGAGGGTCTATCGTTTAACTTTGTGGTTTTTCTAAAAAAAAGTTGCCTGTTTCTCATGTTTGTGCGTAAGCACAAATAGTCCATTGGCTTGTTTTGAACGGAAGGGTGTTTCGTTTGGAGATGGTGTTTAAGCTTGCTTGGCACCATGGCGCTATTGGATAGTTTCTCACCACACACCAAGCACAGCGGCGTCGGTGCTGTCGCATCCCCGGTGAAAGTAAATCCAAATGAAAGATAGCTTTCGCTGTATTGCCTCGAGCTCACCGTCTTGTCTTTTTATTTTTGACCACTCATACTAGGGCCTTCATCTGTGTCAGAATTTTGTCCAGGGCCCTGTTCGGCATTTGCATTTTCCCTTCTCAAAAACTTCTCCATCACTGTCACTTGCTCGTCTTGCTGAGATCCCTAACTGTCACGTATCGTGCAGCACTAACTCTATCGTCTTTACAGGTATTTATCGCCCTCTGCTACCACCCACTGAAATAGAAGAGTATTACATTATCTGTTACACTTTATTACAGCACAGACACCCGACAATGGTTAATTAGGTGATAGTAGATAATTTCCTGCGGCACACCTGATGATCTCTCACGGCACACTAGTGTGTCGCGGCACACTGGTTGAAAATCACTGTCCTAGAGAATAGGCGTGATGCTCCAGCTGCAACCGGCTTTCAAATCTGCCGGCAGTCGCTCAGTAATCCTCTCCCCTTCCCTGGCATTCGTCACGCTGCGACTGAGTGGAAAAGCGTGAAACGCCCTCTTGGGCTAATGTATTTTAAAGATGGAGGCGCAACATGGCAGAATACATATGAGCAAGTCGTTCCTATGTATTTTGAATGATTCTGAATGGCAGATTCTACGCATGCGAGAATGCTTTGATTAGTTGGTGGGAGTAATTACACATGAAAGAGCACATATGTGTAAAAGAACAAAAGGGGTTTTACTAAGAATCAATTCAAAAAATTACACAGTGAAGCTTTATAGGCCGGGTTGGTAAGGTGGAGAAGCACCCCACACACACTGACGTGCAGAAGCACCACTTCAAAGCTCTGTTTCAGAGCGGAGTGGAGAAAGGACTGCATTTTCACTCATGAAGACTCCTTCATTTAACATACAACTACAGAATTTACAAAGTTTTCTTTTTTAGTTTTTCCCAGGAGGAATTGATAAGACAATGTATCCTTTTTATGTTTTGTTTCAAACAAAAAATTGATAAATTACTTTCCATTTATCTTCTTACAACCATCAAGACATGATATATCATCTCTGTACGTGCTGCACAAAATAATTACAACCATGTTGGTGTAAAACCTGTTTATTTTCCATATAAACAATAATAAATATCATGTAGTAATCAAAGCTTTGTCCAAGGCTCCAGTGTTAGCAGACAGGTCTTGCTCTGCCTGTGGTAGTATCATCATGGGGGGGGGGCAAACTATTCTGGCCGGGATCGTCCTTAAGAGAGAATATACTGTAGAAAGACACCACAATAAACGACAGTAACAGTACAATTTCTCTGGTGCAAATATGTTGTACTAATCTCATTGATAATCAATTGTGGATATATTGCCTATTAAAGTCAACAGTTCACTTCTGCATCAAGCAACTGGCCTAATGTTACTCACTGGTCGGACAGATGTGAGACAATAGCTGACACAGCAGAAAGCAACCCAGAAAGACGTGTCTCATTGATCCGCATTTCTACAATGTTAATGTCGAGTGATCCTTGTCATAACTACATAATAATAATAATAACAAAAAGAAAAACGCAGACCCTGCGTCAGCACATTTGTGAAAATCCATTATGTAAATGTCAATTTATTTATTTAGCACATAAAGACTGGGTTGACCAAAGTGCTTTACAAGGTAAAAACAACAATATTTCAATCAGGAGAGACTTGTTTGCAGATATGCAAATAAGAGTTATTGTACAGGTCAAACAAAATGTACAAAGTCTTTGGCGTTTAGACTCCGGTCAGCTGGAAGAAGTGAAAGGTGGGGTTGGAGGTGAATAGCAAAGGGAGAAACAGATTTAAAGCAGGGTTGGGACTCTGTGATTGGCCCTTGCCATTGTGTAACAATTCTGATTGGTTTAGCAGGAAGGTGAAAAGATGATTTGAGTAAGGTAGAGCATTTATTCAGAGTGAGGTCTTCCTAAAAAAGGATTTACGCTAAGATACATTTCAATCAGGAGAGACTAGTTGCAGATATGCAACAGTTATACACAGCATGATAAAATATACATTAGGATAACAGCTGAAGGGAACTGAGTCCTATTGCATAAGCTGTAACTCCTTGCAAAATTGTCACTAAAGATGATTGACTTTAACTAGAGAACTCATTTGTGTTATTTCTGGCCTACCATTAAACAAACAGGTTAAAGGTGCAGTCTGAGACAACTTGAGTTGATCCTAAATCGACCCCGGCCACTGACACCAGGCCCCAACCTGCACCAGAACCACAATAAGCCTTGCAGCTCCCTGTCGCCCTCGCAGAAAAGCTATGCTAATGTTTACTCTAGTTTGTACTGTCTGAATCCTTTTAGTTGCCACTTTTGCTGCTTCAGTCTCTTTTCTTTTCCTTTTAGCAAGGCAGGCGGTTGTGAGTAAGCGAGAGAGCGGAACTCGTTCTGAGTTTTCTCATCTATTCTTCAGCAGACTTGCAGTAACTCTGGTGGCATTGATGGCCACTGAGCTTGGGCTCTTACACGGCAGGGGTAGAATATGTGCGGCACGGCAAGGAGGCATTTCATTTGTTCTTAAATCAAACCAAATGGGTTATTTGGGTTTGATTGGTTGGAGTTTTTACAGAATTACACCAGCTACAGATGATGGATCTTTTTCACTCCTTTTTCAGAGCCCATACGTTATTTATAGCTGTTGGGTGTAAAGACCAATTCAAAATGCTGTTTTCACGACTAATCAATTAGTTGTTTGGTCTCTAAAATGTTGTTTAGTCTCTAAAATTTCAGACAATTGTGAAAAATGTCGATCAATGTTTCTCAAAGCCCAAGATGACGTCCTCAACTGTCTGCTTTTCTCCACAACCACAATATTTTCAGTTAACTGTTAAATAGGAGTAAATAAACTATAAAATATTAACATTTAACAAGCTGGATCTGGATTTTTGGTCATGAACTAAAATGAACTCAAACCAATCATCAAAATAGTTTGTGATTACTTTACTAATTTTTGCAGCGCTCATATATATATAGCAATCAAAATCTCACAGTGTGATATTTCCAAGTCAAAATCATTCATGCTATCTTCATCTTCACAGCAGTCATTGGTGTCACTGAAAACCTCTAACAGAATGATCAATATTGCGTGTGCCTTTAAAACTTGTACATGGCAAAATATGTCAACCAATTTAAAAAGTCTACTCCTTGGATTTTGTCCTTCTTTAACAACATGTGCTCCTGTTAAGCTTTGGGATTCTTTGCTTTGTGTTATCGCCATCAAACAGAATTTTGACTCTCATGCACCGTTTGGATACATACTCGAGCATTTCTTCAGATGTGGCTTTTAGTTGTCTGCCGTGATATGTGGCTTTTAGTTGTCTGCCGTGATTCGATATAATTGAATGTGCTAGAGACCCATCTCGTCCTGCTCTTCCAAAGGCTTGCATGTAGTCCTCTACATCAGGGGTCTTCAACGTTTTCCAGGCCAAGGACCCCCAAACTGATGGCGAGATGGAGCGGGGAACCCCTAATTATATATATTGTATAAAATTGTGTTATATCAAACTGGTCCTATAGTGCCATGTGTGCATTTATGACTG
Organism: Etheostoma spectabile; assembly: GCF_008692095.1. Lineage (NCBI taxonomy): Eukaryota > Metazoa > Chordata > Actinopteri > Perciformes > Percidae > Etheostoma > Etheostoma spectabile. The sequence continues at coordinate 28,087,855 of NC_045742.1, forward strand.
AAAGACATCTTCTGCCTCCATTTATCTGTTTACTACAGTGGGTTGAATTCATGTTAATGTGTATTTAAAGACATTTCAATTAGTGGAAAAAATTGCAGGGGGGGCCGGGGAATATAAAAAAAAGTCTAATCAACCAAAACTTTCGCGACCCCCATGCAGTACCTCCGCGGACCCCCTAGGGGTCGCGGACCCCCTGTTGAAGACCCCTGCTCTACATGATGATAACATTTGTTGGGAGTCCATAATTTACAATGTATCCTTGAAATCAACACCCATTCCAAAGTGGCAATTACAAATCTGAGAACACACAATTGGTCTCTGAGCGAGTAGATAATATCAAGTTTGACATTCTCTGGTGTCTCAGAATGGTACATGTCCACCAGTCTATCAGCGGACACATCTTTGGCACCGACGTTGAATTGTGTACTCTTGCCCAAAGTGGCTTTGAAAACATCAGAGTACAATATTGAAAAATTAGCTTTATGTAACAAAGGTTAAAACCTCTTCAGATACACTTGAAAATCCATGTTTTCTCGCCTAAATTTTACCCCCAAAAACGTTGATGCAGTTTCCCACATACTTTGGCCCTCTTGGATGACCTGAGTCATTGGGACTTTAACATCTCAACTTTTTGGTTCTAGTTGGCATTGTTCCACAGTCCTTACTGACACAAATCTTCAGAGGTGAACAGAGATTTCTCTTTCCACCAAGTAAATCATCTGAAAATTTAAAAACCTGTAAGCATATAAATTATAAAAAAAAAAACAAACATAAAGAAGCAAAAACATAAACAAAATAATAAAAAAAAAAAAAAACAAAATTATAAAAAATATACCATATCAAAAATAAAGAAAAGCAATCAGAAATTATTATAAAAAAAAAAAAACAAAACTAAAATAACATCACATACAGAAAAAAAAAATAAATCACAAATTAAATACATGAATATTGTTATATTATATAAAAAATTAATAAATAAATATAAATAATAAATAAAAAAAACAAATTTTTAGAATATCTTATTTAAAACAATATTCCATATCACTACAACACTAATATTACCTAATAAAAAACAATATTAACATAATAACTATATAAAAAAAATAATAAAAATAAATTTAAAACAAAAAAAATACCTATTTCAATAAAATAAAAAAGCACAATTATTAACAACAACAAAACAAGCAATCTAACTAAAGATAAAATAACAAAAATATATAATTAACATAAAATATCAAACAAAAATAAATAACATAAAAAAAAGAACACACCAAATCACATAACATAAAACAAATAATACTAAAAGCTCTCAAAAATAAAAAAAAAAATTTTTAAAACACAACACGCAAAAAACATACATCAAAACCCATAAAAAAATATAAATACACCAAATTAAAAAAAAAACATATATAAAAACCAATTAACCAAAAAACAAAACAAACAAATAATTTATTCAAAAATATATAAAAAAAAATAAATATAAAAAATAAAATTGAAAAAAACAAAATAAAATAAAACACATAAACTAAATATAATTTATTTTAATAATAAATAAATACATACTAACTATTAATAAAAATATATTATATATACATATATAAATTAATATTATATTTTAATAAATAAAAAAAAAATAATTTAATTAAAAAAAAATCAATATAAAATATAAAATATACTAATAATTAAGAAAAAAATGCAAAAAAAAATAAAAATAACAAAACCTTATAAAAATACAACTTATAAATAAAAATAAAAATAATATTTATTCCAATCTTAAAACTATAATATTTATTTAACAATTAATAATAAATTAAACAAGCACAGCACAAACATAAAAATAACAAAATAAATACGATAACCAAAAAATCATTACAATATTACAAATAATTATAACTATATAAATGCTAAATTCAAAATAAAATATATCAACAATAATTTACAAAAAAAAATTAAATAAAATATATATCAAGATTATCTAATAAACATAATAACATCAATCTTTTCCAATACTAACATCTACCCTCAAAAAAAACTGCAAATTCAAAAATCACCCCCACAAAACATAAACAAAACAACATCTCACCATACCTACATACCCTATAAATAAAATACATAATACAATATATAAACAAATATAAACACCAACAACTTCCATAACTATATTTCAAAAAATGCAGATATAACACATATTAATATCAACAATAATACATATATACATATTAATAACCATCAATAATATAATAAAAATATAGGAATAAATCAATAAAACAAATATTTGAGAACCATAAAAGACAAAACAATATAAATTACAAAAAATTACCAATATAAACTAAACCTCTCATCCGCAATATTTAAACAAACTCATCTACTCAAATGACACACAACCACATCCAAAACTCCACCATATAACCAATACCACTATGAAACTCACAACCAACCCCATACACAAGATTTTTAATAGAATTCCCCCTATACGCTTTACACAAATAAAAATATTTCCAACTAACTACATACAATATAATCACCCCCACAATCCCCCCACTCACACCCATAAATAACATCACCAATAACCATCACCAATATAAAAAAACTCCATCCATCACCACACACTATATTTTAAACATAAATTAAATAATACTTAAAATATTTTTTTTCAACTAACAAAAACCCCAACAAATCCTATCATACATTATCTACCAATCTCCATACAATATATTTATTTATCTACAATACACAACCTACATATACATCATAAAAAATAAACATAAAATAATTACTAAACACAAACTAGCAGTCAAATAAACACAACACAAATCACTAAAAAAATATAAATAATTTCCAACATAAAACACATACAAACACAAGCATACACACATTAACCATAAAAATAAAAAATAATAATCAATACCCATCACCTTCTCCCACAAACCATACCTCATAGTACATTCCAAACCTCATTAATACAACCCCCTACCGCCTAACTATCCCCATCCACACTATCATCCAACACACACCAGCAACTTCAACCCCTAACCCCTATTATCAATCGCAACCATACCACAAAAGACACATCAATAATCATATACAATATCACATTCTCTACTCCAGCCCCCCCATAAAAACACCTTCACTAATTATTTCTCCTCCAAAAATAACTCCTCACCAAACCCACCACTATCATAACAGACTAACAATTAATCTTATTCAAATGCACACTCAACACACCCACATCATATCTTTACCCCCCACTCCTCCATCTCTTCCACCTCCACTCCCCCTCCCTCTGCCACAATCCTTCTACCCCATCAATCCTCACCCCTCTCCTCCCCTCTATATTCCTCCTTAATCTCTTTTCAACTCCTTTTCCTTCGTCTATTACTTCTCCACACACTACTCATCCATCTCCCCCCCCCATCTATCGCCAACCCCCCCCCTCAATCCCCCCACCTCACATCTCACATTCCCCCACTTTCATCTCGCATATCCTCCTATCCTCCTTTTTCCCCCCCTCCCCCTCCCTTCCTCTCCCCTCCTCCCCCCCTCCCTCCCCCCTCCCTCCCCCCTCCTCCACCCCACCTCCCCCCCCCCCCTGCCTCCCTCCCACCCCCCTCATCTCCCCCCCCCCATCCTACTCCCACCATCTCCCCCTCGCCCCCTTCCTCTCCTCCCCTCTTGTTGCCTACACTTCTCTCTTCTCTTTTTTCCCACCCATCTCCCCCCTCTATTTCCCCCTCCCCCATTCTTCCCCCCCCTCCACCCTCCCCTCCCCCCCCCACCCCTCCCCCCCCCCCCCTACTTTTCTTCCCCTCTCTCTCCCTCCTTCTCTCCCCCCCCCCCGCACCCCCATACCCACCATCTAACCCACCTTCCCCCTCCCCCGCCCTCCCCCCCCCCCCCTCCCCCCTCCCCTCCCCCCCCTCCTCTCCCTCCCTCCCCCCACACCCTCCCCCCCCCCTCCCCTCCTCCTTTTCCTCTCTTTCTCCTCTCCATCTCCCCTCCCCTCCCTCCCCACCCTCTTCTCCTCTCCTCCCCCTCCCCCCCTCTCCTCCTCCTCTCTACCCCCCCCCCCCCCCTCTCCCCCCCCCCTCCCTCCCCCCCCTCCCCTCCCTCCTCTTCTCTCCCCCCTCCCCCCCCCCTTCCCCCTCCTCCCCCCCCCCCCCCCCCCCTACCTCTCCCTCCCTCCCCTCCCCTCTTTCCTCCTTCTTCCTCCCCCCTCCCCCCCCCACCCTTGCATCCCCTCTTCCCCTCCGCGTTCCCCACCCCCCCCCTTCCTCCCCCCTCCCCCCCTCTCTCTTCCCCTCCTCCACCCCTCTCTCACTCCTCCTCCTCCCCCCCTGATCTCCCTTCTCCCCCCCCTCCCCTTCCCTCTCTCTCTCCCCTCCCCCCTCCCCTTCCCCCCTCCCCTCTCACCACCACTTCCCCTCCCCCACCTCTCAATACTTTATATTTCCCCCATCCCCTCTCCCCCTCCTTCTCACTCACCACCAATCCCCTCTTTCCCTCTCTCCATCCCTCCCCGCCCCCCCCCCCTCTCCATCCCTCCCCTTCACCTCTCTCCTCCCCCCCCCCCCCCTCCCCCCTCTCTACCGCCCCCCCTCTCTCCCCCCCCACCCCCTTCCCCCTCATCTATGCTTCCCCTCCCCCCTCCCCCCCTCCTACCTCCCCCTCATCCCTCTTCCACCTCCTCACCTCCTCCCCCCCCCCCATCCTTATCCACCCCCCCTATACCCCGCCTCACCTCCCTTCCCCTTCCCCCCCCTCCATCCTCCCTCACCCCCTCCTCCCTCCCCTCCCCCCCTCCCCCCCCCCCTCCCCTTTCCTCCCCTCCCCCTCACTACGCTCCGCTCTCCCCCCTATTCCACCCCCTACCCTACCCCCTCCCTCTTTTTTTCTCCCACCCTCTGCCGCTCTTCGTCGCTTTTCCCCCCCACTCCCCCTCTCTTCCTTCCCTCCCTCTCCCCCCCCCACTCCTCCCGTTCTTGTCTGGTTCGTTCCCCCCTCTATTCTCTGTCCCTTCCCCTCCTCTTCCGCTGGGCTCCCTCCCCCCCTCGTCCCCTTCCCCCCCCCTGCCCTTCGACCCTGCTTTTCTCTTCCTGTCTTTCTCCCTCTCTGTCCTTTGCTTTTTCTTATTTCTTGTTCTAAAAAAGCCCACAGTGCAAAATGCCTTTCTGAAATACAAAAACACATCCACAATCACTCACCAATATACCTGAAAGAACACATGCATAGATTTATAGAAATAGTAATCATAATTTGATGAAATAGTGAAATGCCATAGAAGGCCTTATTTTGCTTTGACAAAGCTGGAGCCATCACAGGCGACATTTTTCTGGCCATGTTTGGTATCAATCACTCGTCTTCTTTATTGGCTACACAGGGAGACTGGTTTCATATTTTTGGTTGTATTGGATAGAGTAGCTTTCAATATTTAACCAGGACCCTCCTCTGTAAACCCTGCGACTTTATTGGCTTCCATAAAGGAGAACCCACCTACAGTGGACGGATTGGCTTATTTCATCTTTCAATCAAAAGCTTGGGCTTTAGCCTTTTCCTCTGTTTGCAAAGAACACATTTGGCTTCTTCAGGACAGAAGCAGAAGCGTCAAGTCAAAAATGATGGACTGTTTAGCTTTGTTTACGAGGAAACTCGCCAAATTTACAAGATTGTGAGGGGACCAGCTCGTTTTGGATTAAAAGATTGGATGTACTTATTCTTTGAACTGTTGGCGAAGTAGCAAAAAAAAGTTTTTGACGATCTTTCACCGCTGTGGATAAAGACACGACGACAAAGGTAGGTATGCACGCTCCACTTTAGACAGAAACGGTGGAGAATCTTTCTGTGTTTCTTTACTTCATAGCGTGATTATAACCGCTATAACTTTGTGTGTGGGCTCAATGGAATAATGAGACTTTAAGCTTTCTAATGATGTGCTGCATGACCGTGTTTGTGATGATTTAACGCTTGCAATTCATGAATGAAAACACGTTATATCCCAAATTGGAAAAACAGGTTCCGGCAGAGGAACCGTGCTCTCAAAGAGGTTTTAATCTATGTTAAAAGCATGGATGGGCCTGACGGGCCTAGGCCCACCCACTTTTCAACAGGCCCACCCACAAATTTTCATTAAAAAAAATAATATATTTTAATTATAAAGAATTATTAAAAAATAGCAAATTATCTCATAATTTGTGCTAAAATAGTCTAAATCTTAAATAGTTTATAACTTAATTTAAAAAAAATTGTTTTCTATTAAGTGACAGTGATCTGCGCAACATTTCCAACGCGCTAATAGACTCTCAGCTTATAAACACTCGATTCCCACAGTGACCACAAATGGCCTCATGGCATCTGCAGCAGTCCTGATGTCTCCTAGCCTTCAGACTAGGACATATGCAATGAGCGGTTTTCCCAACACCCATGCGGAACGCGTCTTTTCCAGTGTCAACCGGATTAAACACCAAACAGGAGCACAATGCTATACATCTCGCCTTATGTCTCTGTGTCTGTTGACATATGAAGAGGAGCTTATAGTAACTCTCGACTTCGATGAAATCATTGATATTTTCAAGAGCAAACCCCGCCGCACTACTGCTGTAATTTGTGTCATGTGTTGTGCAGGCGATCTAAAAACTAAAAAAGCTATACTGTTGAAAGTTAGTAACATAGCAGAGAGAAAAAGAGAACTGAGTCGTTCCCTGTTCGCTTCTTCTAGGCCTATTTTAGCAAGTTTAGTTGTGTACCATGAGGGATAGATTAAGGTATGTGAAGGCTACTCTGTATTGAGATATATTAAAATAATCGATTACTAACCGTTCCAAATCTACAGGCGCATTTCTATTTCTATATCGCTTGTTCTGTTCTTTTTCCCTCATGGTTCCCCTTGTTATCGGCGCTGTGTCTGATGTTAATGTGATTTATTTCCTTTTGTTAAATATGGTTATAACATGAATCCCACTAAGTAACAGTTTGTCTCTTTCGGAAATAACTTGAGTTTACACGACAGATGACGTCAATCCCCAGTTCTGTGCCCGAGTGTTGAATAAAACTGTCGGGCAGTGTTGTTGATCTTAGTGTTGAACCATAAAAACAATTAAACAGAATTGTGAAATATTCAGCCTCCTGTTATACGAGCAGAACTACATTATGTTCTGGGGAAATATTAAATGCCTGACCACTATTTCAGTTTATGGAGCTTTGCGTAATAGCGCAGCCAGGTATGGTGCGTAATGGAGATTCTAACGCGCTCCTCTCTGGTCAGAACCAAGGAGAGCGGTCCGATACGGTCGTCCTATACAACAAAACGTTTGTACAATATTTTTTTACAACATATTTAAAGAGCATCAAGCTATTGAAATCTCTATTATGTTAGCACAGATAATATAACAGTATAGTAGTCATTTGTATTAGGTTAAACAGTGATTTGATAACACGTTTTAATTTAAGGCCCACCCAAAATTGGTCTGGCCCATCCAAAACTGGAATCCTGGCGCCGTGCCTGGTTAAAAGAGCTAGAATTTTATTTAAAAGTTAATTCATGAAGTACGTAATTAATGTTAAAGATTAAAAACTGATATTT
>NC_045742.1:28095440-28096236 GCF_008692095.1 Etheostoma spectabile
CAATTAAACTGAGATAAAGAGAAAATAAATAGGAAGGAGACAGTGGCAGAGATGGTGGAGAAGACACCAAGGGAGACAGTTGTAGGGACAGTAGAAGAGAGCAACCGGGAGATATTAGAAGAGAGCATACAGGAGACAGTGGAAGGGAGCATGCCAGTGGAAGAGAGCATGCCAGTGGAAGAGAGCATGCCAGTGGAAGAGAGCATACAGGACATATTGGAAGAGAGCATACGGGAGACAGTGGAAGAGAGCATGCAGGACATATTGGAAGAGAGCATACAGGAGACAGTGGTAGAGAGCATGCCAGTGGAAGAGAGCATGCAGGACACGTTGGAAGAGAGCATACAGGAGGCAGTGGAAGAGAGCATACAGGAGGCAGTGGAAGAGAACCCACAGGAGACATTGAAAGCGAGCTTACAGGAGACAGTGGAAGAGAGCATACAGGAGAGAGTGGAAGAGAGCATGCCAGAGAGCATGCAGGACATATTGGAAGAGAGCATACAGGAGACAGCGGAAGAGAGCATACAGGATAGAGTGGAAGAGAGCACGCAGGAGACAGTGGTAGAGTCAGCAGACAAGACAGGGAAGAGGAAAGCTTTAAGTGAAGCAGCCACTTATAGGTGTACTTTAAAAAGTGGTCAACCAAATGGCCATTAATCACCAAAGGCACTTCCAGCTCCTTTTACTGGTGCTCTGTTTGCAGACACGAGAATTCATGTGACCATCAAGGTGTGACTGATGTCAACAGGCATGTTAAAAGCAAAGGGCCTCAGGCCAAAGAACAGGCACTTAAGTC
>NC_045742.1:28096246-28097181 GCF_008692095.1 Etheostoma spectabile
AGTGGGATTGCAAAGTTTTATGCTTCAGCTTCTGTTGGATGCATAACAGAACAAGAGGCCAAGGTACATGGTACGTATGAAAACCAAAAGACAAGAAGTAATGTTGCACTCATTGTCAGTCATTTATCAGATTTACCAATTATAATTTATATTTGTGCTGGTTAATTACGAACAATGGGTCAAATTGAACTCCCCAAAAGCAGGAGGGGAGTAGGGGGGGGGCACTGTGGCAAATATTGGAATTGCTCCTCTCCTAACACATGTAATCTCACTCCAAACTTTTGATGTAACTTGAGAACCCTGCATATTCAACCCTGTTGCTCAGTCACAGTGGGTGGCCAGCGACAAAAAGAAGGGGCATTTCTGAATTGCAATTAATGTGTTCACTGCACAGACGAGAAGTGTTATTAGGAGTCCAGTTCTTCTCAGGTTGAGCATCCTCTGGTCCAGCCTGTCTGTATCCGCTAATGTTAGAGGGAAACAATACAAACAGATATATAAATGTGCTGGGTAACCTCATTCAAAGACTTCTTTACATCCAAACAATACAACTTAAGTTACTTCACTGTTTAAAAGGTCATAATCAAATTAGTTTGGCTAAAATTCAGTACAATATGCTTAATTTAAAAATTCAATTCAATTCAATTTATAGTATCAATTCATAACAAGCGTTATCTTAAGACACTTTACAGATAGAGTAGGTCTAGACCACATTCCAGAATTTACAAGGACCCAACAGTTCTAGTAGTTTCCTACAGAGCAAGCAACAGTGCGACAGTGGCGAGGAAAAACTTCCTTTTAGGCAGAAACCTTGGTCAGACCCAGGCTCTTGGTAGGCGGTGTCTGACGACTGGTTGGGATTAGAATGAAGAGTGGAGGTAACAGTCACAAAAAATAAATAATATAAATTAAATAGTAGTTTGTTTGTAGTAGTT
>NC_045742.1:28097191-28097560 GCF_008692095.1 Etheostoma spectabile
TGTAGCATAGCAGGGCACTGTGGGCATTACAAGGTACAGCAGGACGTAGCTGGGCGTAGCAGACTGTGGTAGGATGTAACATGGCATCGCAGGACGTGTAGCGGGACCATGGCGACAGCTGCTACCCTGATTTTTGGCGCCTCCCTGATCCGAGGAAACATGCTGGGCAAAAAAGAACAGAAGGACTCCGGGGAATGACTCCCCGGAGCTAGGTTAGTAACAGGCATTTCTGGGACATGGATGCACATAAATGGAAAGATAGATAGATGAGAGAGGAACTCTGTGTGTGAAAGGAAGTCCCCCAGCAGTCTAAAACTATTACAGTATAACTAAGAGAGACAGGGTAAAGAGAGGAGCCTGGCCAGGCTA
>NC_045742.1:28097570-28104152 GCF_008692095.1 Etheostoma spectabile
AACTCTCCCCAACCTGATCCCATCCCTCTGTCTAGAGGAGATGGGAAGAGAGAAAATGTCTATTTTAGAAATACTATAATAACTAGAAAATCCATTTCCTGCAGAAAATGCGTGGGAATGCTGAATAGCTAAAGCTAGACTTGATTAATAGCTTAAATCCGTAAGCAGAAGTTGAAATATTGAGAATAATTGAAAAAGTAGGAATGGTTTTAATCAAGTTGAAAAACACCCCTGATGTAAAAAAGATGTGGAATAATAAAAAATAAAAAATGTTAAAGCTAAACTGGATGAAGAGCTTAAATCAGTAAGAAGAAGTTGAAATAGTCAGAATAGTTGAAAAAGTAGAAATTGTTTTAATTAAGTTGAATAATCACTAATTTAAAAACGTGAAATGATAAAATAATGTTTTTAATGCTAAAGCTAAACTGGATTGCTGGTTAAAATGTGTAAGAAGAAGGTGAAGAGACAGAGATAGACCGAAACAGACAGACAGCAACCGAGTGAGACAGAAGCTCTGTTTCCATCCACACGTTTTTATCTGAAGTGATATCGAATGAAAAATGCCTTATGGAAACAGTAATATTCCATTGGAATTTCATGAATATCGACTCAAAAGAAAAACGTTCGGTCTCATCGTATTTTATCCTGATGGAGCGATAAATGCTGAAGGAAACATTATTTTCTGAATAAATAATTAGTTGCGATTAAGTTTTAGGTCCATTCATTGTTGCAACCCGCCACAAAACGAAGAAGAAGAACTTTTAGTTGAGTGTTGTGTGATTCAGTTCAAAAATGTATGGAAACACCTTAAAATGTCTAAAATCACTGTGATATACAAATTTGATTGCAAAACAGCGTGTGACGTCCGTACCACAGGTTTTTATTGGCTTTAAAGCCGTTGGCTGGACACACACTTTTACCAGCTTTATTCACAAGACTTTTTTTACCGAATAATTCCATTGACAAGTGGATGGAAACTTAGCTAGACAGCGACAGACAGAAAGAGACAGACAGACAGACAGACAGACAGAGGCAGACAGAAGCAGAGTGAGACAGAGACACAGACAGACAGAACGACAGAAAGAGAAAGACAGAGACAGACAGAGTGAGACAGATATTTTCCTGTCTGGGTAAAAGTGCTGTGTCATGCTATGAAGGTAATTACAACGTTACATTACATTTAGCTGAAGCTTTTAACTAAAGCAATTTGCAATTGTTTTATATGGAGCATTCTGGTGTTAAATGTCTTCATGAGGGCTTATGTACTGGAGTGGGAATCAAATCCGGGTTTCCCACACCAAAGACATGAGTCATATCCACTCAATAGATAGCAGGTGTTCCTGCAGCTCTGTATGCATATGTGAGTGTATGTGTGTGTGTGTTTGTGCCTGTGTTCATGACTTTGTGTGTGCGTGTATGTGTTTGTGTGCGTGTGTGTGTGTGTGTGTGTGTGTCTCCTGCTTGTGTGCGTGTGTGTATGTGTGTGTGTCTCCTGCTTGTGTGCGTGTGTGTGTATGTGTGTGTGTCTGTCTCCAGTTGAAGTAGTGAGAATAGGTGGTAAAGTAGGAATGGTTGTGGTTTTAGTTAACTTGAATTTCATATCATAGTACCACTAATGTATAAAAGATGAAATGCTAAAGCTACACTGGATTAATAGTTGAAAATGCAGAAATATGAAAGAAATTGTTTGAAAAATCTTAAATGGATTGCACTGCACTGAAAAACTTGGAGAAATATATTTAAAATTGTCAGTTTGAAGCAGAACTGCATTACCATAATCTAGACATGCTCAGATTTACTGGTGCAAAAGTGCTCCTGATAACCATTTCGAACAGAATGCATCTAATGAAATATTTTAAAGTAACAGTTCTTTGGGGCAGGAGAGACAGAAAGTCAGCTATATCCACTCAGGGCAGAGAGAGGTCCAGGGTCAGAACTGATAAACCTTAAGCGCATGATTGTATTACTTGCAATATCATTTTTACTGAAGATTTGTTAAAATTTAAACTGAACGAATCCTGAGTAATGATTCCTGATCTACCAGCAACAAACACTAAAACTTAAAGGGGTAGCTTAAGAAAGGGGTCAAGTAGACTCAGTAAAGTTCTGGCCTTTTAAGCCAGAACAGAATCAGCACCTCTTTTTCCTTACAGAGATGAAATACATTTCTAGAAAAGTTGGAAGATAAACTGTAATACTGTCAAAAGTGGAAGTTGAATTGCCATCCTTGTGTGTCTGGGTGAGTTTTTGTATGCATGTGTGTGAAAATGATGGAAAATTAAATTCTTTCCTTGTCAAAAAATGTCTAAGGATAGGAATAAAAAAATTTACTTTAATCATCAATCATCAATCAATTTAATTTCACTTTATTGAAATATGTTCAAAGGATGTGTTGAATACTTGACGTTTATGTTCGTCATACATACTGTAAGTGTGTGTGTCTTTTCCAAATTTAAATCGACAATGTAAAAAAACTACTGTAGCCTAGCTGTAGGGCCGTATTATTGGTGGACTACAGGCGGTGCCCACATGCCGCTGTTCTGCCTTTTAAATGGGTCAACCTGGCCTGCCGCCCAACGTCCAAGTCCAATAACATGGCTGCCTCCGTCTACAGGTCAGTATCGACCCGATGGTTTGCCTATAAATAAAATAACAAAATGTATCATATGCATGCTCCCAAACACCATTATATTCCCTTTAAATATATCAGTTTTTAACTGTGATTCTCAAAGACCAACTGGGTCTCAGACATCGATCATTACACGCTATGAGACATTAGTAGCCTATCACCCAGGGTCGCATTTCAAGTAACCTAGTGGTATTCCTTTTCATCTATTCTGTATGAAGCACCTAGTCTATATAAACTCTTAATCTCTGTTTTTCTTTTTTCTGGAGCTGTCCATGGTTCTAAAACTGAAGCTCATCTGGCCAAAAAGTAGCATAATTGTCATAAATGGTATTAGTGTATAGCCTACCTGCTCCAATGACAGCGTTGTCAAGGGAACAGCTTCTTTTCCCAACTGCAAAGATCCAAAAACAAAGACAATGTATTGATGTTAATGCTACAGGCCCTACGCCCGGACAGCATCCACTACTGTGCCGTGTGTGTGTGTGTGTGTGTGTGTGTGTGTGCGTGTGCGTGATATGAAAATAATGTTTATTAACTCACCTCCACCACCTCGCCTTGAAGGGTCATTAGCCCTTCCACCCACACAGCTTCCACTACTGTGATACTTCCACTACCCTTTTCTGTTTTTTTCTGTTTTTAAATCGACGGCTGTGAATCGGCGGTGGCCTTGAGTATGGTGTCTCTGGCCGGCTCATTATAACTTTTTTCAAAGCCATTCTGAAATAAATTACTTTGAATGAACAAGACGGCAGCACAAAGCCGTGAGTGTTTTACATACAGTGACATGAGAATAGCCTAGAGTCTCATATTTATATATTTTTATATTTATTTAACTAGGCTATGCAGTAGTTCTCTCATACTGCGGCTGATTTGCTTTCAACTTCCCGCCACTGATGCTTTTTCTTTATCTCCATCTTCCTGTGGCTCTATCCTCAAATGGCGACCAGGCTATTAGCTGTGACCCAAACCGGTTTAAAGTCCTCCTCGCAGTACTATTGATATCAATTCTCTTAAGACTATAAGACTCACTTGTTAGCTAAGTAACTTTTATCTCCAGTCTTGTTAAGTCATGAGGCTATAACAAACATTTGTTAAGGCTAGAAGGAAGAAGTTTAACGTATATGCTAAAAAAAAGACATGATATGTTCATTAAAGGCTTAACACAAGATGAAAATAAATATTAACAATCTAGGTATTTGATTACACTTTCTGAAAAATAAGGTATGAATTTGATTGCTATTAGCTAATTTTGACAAGACAAAACAGACACCTATCTTTCTCTCGGAAGTCTTGTGTCAAAACGTATCAATCGGAGTGGTATGTGATGCTTTGATGATCCGGCTCTATTGTTCACCACTGGTGATGCTACTTGCGTGAGACCCACATTGTGTTAGGGGTGCGCTTGTGGCTGCTGCCTCTCATCAATCCAGTTACCTTTCCCCCAAGGATTATGTGTGATCATAGACTTAGTATTATGTGTGTGATACTGAAATAAAGAACTTAAGGGGTGCAATAAAAATGTAGGAAATAATGTGCTTTTCTTTTATAAACAAGGAAACCTAGGAGATGTAAAATCAACCTGATGTGTGCAGACATGTAGGCTACTATTCAAAGAGAAACAACAATATTAATACAATTTGGATTTAATGGCTTACTAAAAGGTTTTGGTTGTTTTCTCTGGTTTACCATTTTAATCTAATTTTAAAAGTTATGCTATAAGCAGTAGGCTGGCATACGCTATAGTAAGCTACAGTGACTTTGTCAGGGCTATTTTAGGGGTGTTGAAGCTACGCCTAAAAGTTCTTAAGCTCCCACACATAATAATATAAGGTTTTATTCATATTTCACGAACTGTCAGCTTGTGGAAAAGGCAGAGACTCAATAAGCCAATTAGCCTTATTTAGAAGCGGTATGTGGACGAGATAGGTATAGTGTATAGGTATAGTAAAGAAATAAGAGAAAGAATAAAAAGAGAAGGAAAGGGTGGGGATTTAACCCCGCTCTCTAGTGCAAGGGGCACACATTTTCTCCACACACATTTTGAAAAGCTGACACTAAACTGAAAAGTTAAATGATGCAAAACGATATGAAAATTGTGATGTCTGAATTAATTAATAACTGAAATTATTAGTATAATAATAATAATATAGAACCTTTACAAATGCTATGAGAACATCAGATGAAAATGCAGAAATATGAAATAAATTGTTTGAAAAATCTAGCTAAAGCAAGCTTAACTGTAATACTGTCAAAAGAGAAATGTCAAATACACTAAATTGCCATCTGTGTGTGTGTGTGTGTGTGTGTGTCTGTCTATCTGTGGGAGAGTGTGCATGTGTGGCTTTTTTCTCGAAACTTAAAAAAGTTTACAGATGCTAAATAGTTATCTGCAGTCAAGTTATGTTATTCATTATGAATTGTAGTTATAGTATTACTATACTTACCAACCAATTACTCCCAGCAGTATCGATGTTCTGTTGAGAAAACCAGTCACAAACTGGGAGTTAGTGCATTCAAGCTTGCAGTGCACAAACAGAGAAAAAAAAACTCAGTAAAAGGCAAACAAGAAGTCTGGCTGTGAGGCAGAACAGCTATTTAAAAAAATTATTAATACAATATTTACTTATGAATACATGTATTCTTGAATGCAACTGACAAAATAAGATGAAGCATATTTACTGCATAATGTTAGAGCATGTAACGTTATTACACAATTGAGTGGCTGGTGAAATGTGAACATTAACTAGCAACAGGCCTGGTTGACAAAGGTTAATTGTGCACATTGTATTTAACAAAGAACAAACATAAACCACAATGTCAGTGACCTAAACATTTTAAAGATTAGGTTCAAAAGGCCAAAGGCAGATTTAAGGGGACTGTTAACAATAGCTAAGTGGTAATCTTGTGCACTTATGCTTGCTATAAAAAGTTAGCCAGAGAGTTTTATTAACAGTATCATTGCTTGCTACAAGCACTATTAAAACTTAGCATCAACTGTCATCTCTCTCATAGAGCACTTTACCATACATCCATGTATATTTTTTATTTAAAATCTAGTATCTTTACTTTCCATATTGCCCTGGGGGGCACCAAAGAGCCACAGGGGATGGGGATGGGTCTGTGTGTGTGTGTGTGTGTGTGTGTGTCTGTTTCTGTGTGTCTGTCACTCCCCACTGGGCATGGCGGGGCTGTGCCGTGTTGTGTGTGTGTGGTGTGTGTGTGTGTGTGGTGTGTGTGGTGTGTGTGTGTGTGTGTGTGTGTGTTGTATACACAGTGAATATAAAAAGTCTAAACACCCCTGTTAAAATACCAGGTTTTTGTGATTTAAAAAAATGAGACAAAGATTCATGTCTGAACTTTTTCCACTTTTAATGTGACCTATAACGTGAACAATTCAATTGAAAAACAAACTGAAATCATTGAGGGGGTAAAATAAATAAAAACGTACAATAACCTGGTTGCATTGGTGTGCACACCCTTAAACTAATACAGATTGTATTGGAGCACTCAATCTTTTTGGGTAGGAGCCCATTAGCATGGCACATCATGACGTGGCAATATTTGCCCACTTTGATGCAAAAGTGCTCCAAATGTGTTAAATTGCGAGGACATCTCCTGTGCATAGCCCTCTTAAGATCCCCCCATAGATGTTCAACTGGATTCAAGTCTAGGCTCTGGCCGGGCCATTCCAAAACCTTAATCTTCTTTTGGTGAAGCCATCCTTTTGTGGATTTGGATGTGTGCTTTGGGTTGTTGTCATGCTGAAAGGTGAACTTTATCTTCAGCTTTCTAACAAAAGCCAGAAGGTTTTGTGCCAAAATTGCCTGGTATTTGACTGTTCATAATGCCTTCCACCCTGACTAAGACCCCGGCTCCAGTTGAAGAAAAGGGATGTTTTTCATTGTAAGAAAAGGCTTACCACCCTACCCCAAAGCCCATTCATATGAAGAATA
>NC_045742.1:28104162-28112271 GCF_008692095.1 Etheostoma spectabile
ATTGTTGTCACATGTAGCACACAGCCAGTACCAGAATTTCCTGCAGCTCCTTAATGTTTCTGTAGGTCTCTTGGAAGCCTCCCTGAGCAGTTTTCTTCTTATCTTTTGATCAATTTTGGAGGGACGTCTAGTTCTTGGTAACTTCTTTGTTGTGCCATACTTTCTCCACTTGATGATGACTGTCTTCACTCTGTTCCATGGTTTAAGGCTTTGGAAGTGGTTTTGTACCCTTCTCCTGACTTGTATATTTCAACAATGAGATTCTTCTGATGGTTTGGAAGCTCTCTGCGGACCGTGGCTTTTGCTCTGAGATGCAACTACAACAATATCAGGAAAATCCTACCTAAGAGCTGCACTTTATTTGTGATTATTTATTAGAGTCACTTTAAATGATGGCAGGTGTGTAATGACGTCTAGAAACATGAGTTTGAATGTGATTGGTTAATTCTGAACACAGCCACGTCGCCAGTTATAAGAGGGTGTGCACACCAGGTTATTGTAAGGTTTTTATTTTATTTTTTACCCCCTCAAAGATTTCAGTTTGTTTTTCAATTGAATTGTTCACGTTATAGGTAAGATTAAAGGTGGAAAATGTTTTGAAATGATTCATCTTTGTCAAATTTTTTTACATCACAAAAACATCATACATCATAGCCACTGTAAACACACACATGTACTACATCTACTGTATATATATATATGTATGTATGTGTGTGTATATATATATATATATATATATATATATATATATATATATACATATATATATTTGTGTGTGGGTGTGTGTGTATGTGTGTGTGTGTGTTTGTGCGCGCATGTGTGTCTGTCAATCTGTCTGTGTGTGTGTGTGTGTGTGTGTGTGTGTGTCTGTCTAATTTCTTTTAAATGAGCACATTGTCTGAAACTAGACAATAATACCCATGTTTTGATGTGTAAATTGTCCATGACGAGTTAGGATTGTTGGCGTGGGCAAGTTATCGAGAAAACTTTTTCAAAGTGCCCTACTCTAGTGACATCACAGCACCCTCTAGGTCACCCAATACACACTCACTATACAGTAAATGCAGAAAAATCCTAAAATGTACACTTAACAAAAACTAAACTGTAAAATATATCAATCTGAAATACCAATTTCTGAATATTTTGTGAACATCTTAAAGTTTGAATCACATTCTGTATGTAGGTGAAAGAATGGAGGAGATACATTTTGAAGCAGATTTGAAGTATTTGAAGCTTGCTGTCATTGACTTTAAAGTAAAATGAGATGTTTAAAAGCTGAATATGTGAAAAAGTATAAATAGCAGAAAAAAAGAAAGAGCCCCATCATCTGCTGAATGACTGCCACAGCATAAACTCGGAGCTACAGTAGAAGCGAAGCTCTATACCCGGCAGCTGCAACTGCTCATTGGCCAGTGAGCAAAGCTTTGCCGTGCTGCTCAGTCGGTTCCTGCTGCTAACGGACCACAACCCTAAATAGTGAACATTTATTTTTGAACATCATACAAACACCAATTGTTCAAAAAAGTTCTGTGGCATTCATTGTTTGTGAATACAAAGAGTTTAACCTGAACCAGACTGACAACAAAGATAGAAATCACATCACATTTATACAGGGATAGTAGTATTCAGTTGTATGACACACTGGTATCGGATCAGTACTCGGCATTGGCCGATATGCAAGTTTAGATAGATAGAATCAGTATCGGAAGACAAAAAATGGTATCAACCTCAAGGAAATATTAAAGAGGTGGAAACCCCTGCAAGCTGCCCAACACATGCTTTGTGGCCTGGCCCCCTGTTTTTTTTGGTTTTGAAATCTTCAGACCTCTGTTTCCATCTATCTGGGAGTAAGAGTGAGACTGGGACACAGTGTGGGAAGCTGTGAATTGTCAAGCAGTGCTTGACATGTAATGGAGAGAGTTGGGCAGCTTGTAGGTCGGTCAGGTTTGATTGCAGATCAGCTCACATACACTAGACGCCAACGCATTATGCCACCTTTGCTTGGTTTTATGTAATTAAACAAAGCCGGTACAACGGCAGACCTTCAATGCTGGACAGAGTTTTTGCGCATTTACGCTGGCCACAGATGTTATCACAGAGCAGTAACAGAGCTGAACTGATGTCTGTGTGTAAGGTACCTGCGTGGTGAGACTACATGTAGTATAAAGTCACAAGCAGGTCAAAATATGACAAAGCAGCATTCTGAGTAGTCAAAGTTAATAATTTACTGAAACATTGCTTAGAAACACTGCCCACAACCCACCTTTGTTTCCACCTGCTTCCTCTTTCATACAGACTACTGCTTCGGCCGCCTCTGTCCTTCTGACAATTGTGCAATGGACATCAAATTCACACTTTTTGGGTCGTTCGGGTTCACGTGCAGATTGGCTCAAATACAGTAGTTGCTGACGATGTTGTGTTACATGTTGCTTCTCTTTTCCTCCTGGAATACGGTCATGTTACAGTGCCTTGCGAAAGTATTTGGCCCCCTTGAACTTTTCAACCTTTTGACACATTTCAGGCTTCAAACGTAAAGATATAAACATTTTATTTTTTGGGAAGAAACACCAACAAGTGGGACACAATTGTGAAGTGGAACGAAATCTATTGGATATTTTAAACTTTTTTAGCAAATAAAAAACTGAAAAGTGGTGCATGCAAAATTATTCGGCCCCCTAGCTGCAAGTCGCTTGGGGTATGTCTCTATCAGTTTTGCACATCGAGAGACTGAAATTCTTGCCCATTCTTCCTTGCAAAACAGCTGGAGCTCAGTGAGGTTGGATGGAGAGCGTTTGTGAACAGCAGTTTTCAGTTCTTTCCACAGATTCTCGATTGGATTCAGGTCTGGACTTTGACTTGGCCATTCTAACACCTGGATACGTTTATTTGTGGAACCATTCCTTTGTAGATTTGCCGTATGTTTGGGATCATTGTCTTGTTGGAAGATAAATCTCCGTCCCAGTTTCAGGTCTTTTGCAGACTCCAACAGGTTTTCATCCAGAAGGTCCTGTATTTGGTGCATCCATCTTCCCCTCAATTTGAACCATCTTCCCTGTCACTGCTGAAGAAAGCAGGCCCAAACCATGATGCTGCCACACCATGTTGACAGTGGGGATGATGTGTTGAGGGTGACGAGCTGTGTTGCTTTCATCTCACCAGAGCACCTTCTTCCACATGTTTGGTGTGTTCCAGGTGGCTTGTGGCAAACTTTAGACAAGACTTTTTATGGATCTTTGAGAAATGGCTTTCTTCTTGCCACTCTCCCAAAAGGCCAGATTTGTGCAGTGTACGAATGATGTTGTCTATGGACAGACTCTCCACTCCTGGAGTTCTCTGCAGTTCATCCAGAGTGATCATGGGCCTCTTGGCTGCATCTCTGACAGTCTTCTCCTTGTCTGAGCTGAAAGTTTACAGGGACGGCCAGGTCTTGGTAGATTTGCAGTGGTCTGATACCCATCCATTTCAAAAGGATCGCTTGCACAGTGCTCTTTAGGATGTTTAAAGTTGGGAAATCTTTTATATCCAAATCGGCTTTAAACTTCTCCACAACAGTATTACGGACCTGCCTGGTGTGTTCCTTGGTCTTCATGATGCTCTCTGCGCTTTCAACAGAACCCTGAGACTATCACAGAGCAGGTGCATTTATACAGAGACTTGATCACACACAGGTGGATTCTTTATACCATCAGTCATTTAGGACAACATTGGATCATTCAGAGATCCTGCTGAACTCTGGACTGAGTTTGCTGCACTGAAAGTAAAGGGGCCGATAATTTTGCACGCAACACTTTTCAGTTTTTTATTTGCTAAAAAAGTTTAAAATATCCAATAGATTTTGTTCCACTTCACAATTGTGTCCCACTTGTTGGTGATCCCACAAAAAATAAAATTTTATATTTAGTTGAAGCCTGAAATGTGTCAAAGGTTGAAAAGTTCAAGGTGGCCAAATACTTTCGCAAGGCACTGTATGTGAAATCCAACATTGTGGTGGCATTCTGCCGCCTTTGCTTGGATCTGTGTGACTAACGGCAGACCTTCATTGCCGTGCCATTGCATAATCTGAAAGGGGCCACAGTCTGAGCATACAGTATAAATATAAATGTTGTCCCCTGTCTAGCTGTCTACGTAATACACAATGTCTCTTGATTAAAATAAGAACAGTTGTCTAGTGTGCCTTGACCTGAGGCACACGTATAGGTGGACAGTACTAATGTTCTTTCTAAATATGATGTTGTCATATACTCATTCTTTTATTTAAGGCTTATGAAGGTATTGGGAAGAAATAATTAAAGTTAATATCCTAAAATGCCTTAATATTATAATGGCATTATTAAGAAGTAACTTTTTTTTAGCGACATGTGGGTGTAAGTAAGGAAAAAGTGTAACTGCTCATGTCAAGTGTGTGTGAGAATGCTTGAGAACATCATCAAAGGTGCTCTTTGCAACATGTGTGTAAGCTTGTTTAGATGTTGTTACCCTTGGAACAGTGGAAAAGTACAAAATGCACAAAGACAGGATGAGAGACACAGGTTGTGAAACAACTGTTATGAGTGTGGTCATGTGAGAAGGCATGTAGGAGTTACATGACTCATAGGTTCGCTCTTCCCTATTGAACCAGGAGAAGCCTAAGAGGCGTGGACACGCTTCAGCACCACCAGGGGACCTGGCCGCAGCCAACCAATGGGAGATGAATCCGGACGAGTAAAATAGTATATAAACTGCTAGAACAGGGGAACTACACTTTATGTGGAGCCTGAGAGTGAAGCAGAACCTTTCCACAGCTGTGCTCTACTCAACTTTGCCTTATTGTTTTAGAATAAATATATATTGATTGAGAGAAGTTGAAGAGACAACATTATCCTTTTCTCCTTTCTCCTTTATTATTTCCAGAAAATGCTCCAGGACTATCCTGGTACAGAGTCAACTCATGTTGCACTAACCTGCTTACAGAGATGGAGAGAAGCCGAGAAGACAAAGGTGGTTTCAAGTGAAGGCTGGAGACAAAGAAGACAGGCAAAATTAAGTAAATCAATTAAAGAACATTTATATGCATAAAAAAGACAATTTTTGAAGCAGGCAGGGGAAAGAGGCAGAGAACACAATCAACTAACCTCATGATTCACTAAAACATGTCCAAAAATTGTATTATTGTCAAGATTGTGCATGAAAATGACAATAAAACAATCATTATGCAGTTAATTTTATATTAGGAATTCTTCTTCACTCATATCAGGAAATGTGCCATGCGTCAAGTGAAACTGCACTGTTTTAAATAGGTTTTTGAATTGTTCACTCTAGTCTTATGACATCTTAATAAGCTATAAAATAGGTTGGTGAATCATGCAGTGTGTATCAAAAGAGTCTGGATCGTGCTGCTTTAAGTGCTGTCCATCTGTCTCCCAGTGATGGCTGGAGCACCATCCGTTCAAATGGACACCACTTTCTTTGGATCCATTCATTCCTCAGTCCCTCAGCTGATGCTCAAATCCTACACACATGATTCCTTTCTTTGAGTAGTGATGGAAGTTTGTCAGACAGTGCAGGTCCACATAAAAAATATAATTTTTTGAACCTCAAACGTCTGTTATCTGACAGGCAATATCTTCTTTATAAATAATTTAGTATGATAACTGTATTTGACTTGTTTTTTAACCACTTCTGTAACCTCTGTCAAACTGAAATCAAGTTGTATGGTGTTTTTTTTTCTCATTGAACATATAATTCTTGCTTTGAATTTAGATTTTTTTTGTTGTCTCAAAGACATGCTTAAATTCCCTTTTGCAAATGTGAAGGCTCATTGACATCATTATGCTTGCTGTGACTGGATAACTGAACACGTGTACAGGCTAGTGGCAGTGATGTGAAAGCAGAATCAAAGCTAAATGACTTCAGGTACCCATGCATGAATTAAATTCAAGATTATTGTTGCTATTCAGTTGATAAGGAATATGCACTCTGGCACAATGCATACATCACTGATGATGTTGCACAAATCTAATGTTGCATGGTGGAAGAAATTGGGCCTAAGATGGAGCCCTGTGGAACACCACAGTTAGCTTCTTCTGTTTAAAAATGTATGTCTTATGATTAGGTTTGAAAGTGTCTACATATTCCAAGTCATATAAAACAGTAATGTCAAAATGAAGCTTTGTGAAGCATTTTCTTTATTATCTAAGCACAATAGATAACATTCTCTTTTCAACAATCACACGGAATTGGTATTCATTGAGCTTTATACATTAAACCATAAGTGCCGTCTAGTGGACTCGGAAATAAAGAGAATGGTTGAAAACTATTTAGTTATATTGTTAATATCATGATTATTTGATTAGATTTTTCTTATTATAATAGTTGTAAATAAAACATCTTGTTCACTTGACCTTCACTTGAGCAACAGCTTGCTTTCAACCTTAAAAAAGAGCTCCCCTAATTTAGCTATGCACTCCTAGAACAATGTCGGTCTCACGCTGTACAGTTTTTATTAAAGTATCAAAATCTATTCATGTGTTTTTCCTTATTAAAACCTTTATTTCTGACAACGAAATGCCACAAATGACTGTTGGTCTTCAGAGATTTGAATGTGTAATGCTTGTAGCAGCTAATGTAGTCACAAGCCGCTAGCCTCAAGCTCCCTCAGGAGCCAAAAAAGCTATTAAACTTCAAGGTGTTACCTCTCAACCCAGTTTAACTTTAAATCACCCCCGCATATGGTGGAGGTCACACTTTGATGAACCTGTTAGAGCTACACCAACCAAAGAAAGAAAGAAAGCAGAGAGCAGAGAATAGAATACTGAACTGAATACTCTCCATTTCTTGGCCATGCCTGAGATTATGTGCATGCAAAATACAACTACATTGGTGACAGGGTGCAACCTTTGCAAAGTCCAACACCTAAATGAGTTTGACTTACATCAATATTGAGGACAAAGCTCTAATTCCGGTTAAACTAGAAATTGATTGTATGTAAAACATTAAATTCAGAAAACTTTGATTTGTTGTTGCAAGACAAACTTATCTATTGTTACATAAGCCCCTGGGTTGTTCAGTCCTTGTGTTTCGTTTTCTACCTTCATAGTGTTAAAAGAATTTTGTGGCAGCGAAAGAGGAAGTTGTGTTTACTTTAACATTAAGGGACTTTCACACCGCAAAACGGACTGATGAGTCCAACGCAGTGTGACGTTGCTTTTGAACTGAATCGTTTCAACTTTTTACAGCAGTTATTCAAAATAAATGGACGCCGGACTGTCAGAAAAGTGACAACAGCAAGGCTTAAATTAGTCTTGCCTGGTACTGGATTTCCAGCGTATGATTATTTTGGAAAAAAATCTAAAATTCATTAATTCATTAAAAAGTCAACATGGGATTTGTTTTTGATGCGCTGGGTTTAACAAATCCTCATAGTACCACCAAAACCTACACAAACAAGTTCTAGCCAATCAGAGGCAAAGAAGGGAACATCTCTGTGGTAACCTGGTAAAGCGTCTAAAAAATGGAGGCAAAGTTTATCAAACCTGGAAAAGATACAGCTTTAGTTGAGAAAGGAGTTAAAAACAAATGATGCAGGACATGGATAGAGGAAAAGGGTGGAGAAGTGAACTCATTCAGCACTTGGTGCCATAAACTGAGTGAGCCGTGTACTTGCTTCTGCAGCTTTTGTGTAAAGAAGATACTGTATAGAAGCAGCAGTAAGAAAGTTCTTGATCGTCATTTGATGCTAGTAAAAAAGCCTCGGTCCGTGCACTCTGTCATACAAGTTTTGATACCGGCAACGGGAGCTACCACTGCTGTTGAGCGTTCATTATACGAGTGTGTGTGCACGTTCATAGCGGAACATAATTTGTCATTCATGACGGCCCAGCCACTGTTTAAGAATCTATCTGTGACGAAGTGGGTTTGCTCACCACTTGTCCCATACAGGTCATTAGTAAAGTAAACACACAGTCATGTTAGTCTCAGTTCCATCTTATTAGGTTACAAGTTTAAACATGGTTTAAAGATTCCCTGTGTTAATACTTAAAATTGTTTGTTCCTTTGTTTAGTTCCACCATGCAAGACAATTGTTTGGGGAGGGGCCGGCCTTAGCATTTCCTGTTTTATAGGAATATGGTG
>NC_045742.1:28112281-28113406 GCF_008692095.1 Etheostoma spectabile
ATGACATCACCGGGCCAAACCAAGTAGAGGGTTTTCTTGTGTTTAAAAATGTTTATTTTGGTTGTTTTTGGTTATTATATAAAAAAGGTATGAATAACTCTGACCTGTTTTGTAGTCGGCAAGATAGGAGGGAACTGGTAACCAAGTTCCATAGGTTAAGAGATTGCAAGGTATTAATGTTATGGAGTAGATCAACCTGCTTTAGGATGGGATGGACTGAAGCAGTGGGGTGTGAATTGACAACCCTAAATAAATAGAAGGATTTGTGCTCCTGGAAGAGAGAGACAGGGAGGTGAGGCTGTGCTGCTAGGATCACATGCCTGTTGTTAGCGCTGTTACTTTTTTTTGAATATGTAATTGTTGTAAGTTTGATTAATTAATTATCCATTGACTGCAGACCACTGGAAATAAATAATCAGCTCTGGAAACATACAATGTCTGACTCTGCCTACTTACCACCATCCTAGCCACTCTGGCTAACCTACCACACTATCTGAAGACAAAACTGCCTTGACAAAGCTGTCTGTTTCAAGTCAGCATGGCAGGTATTTAAACCTTGTCCCAGAGTTAAGACAATATCTATATGAAAAGCTTAAAAACATTTTTTTTTCAAAGAATAAACATGAAGCAACTAATCTTAACATGGACAAAATCATGAATGAACTTGTTAGCTTTTTTGATGATGACCTAGCCAAAGTAGCAACACAATATCACAATCCACAATGATTCACTGTAAGATTTTGATATTATTAGTGCAATATGTAATCTACATGGACTCTTAATATAAAATATGGTTGGAAGAAGTAAAAATTGATCCAAAACAAAACGTTCTATGTGCTTGATGACTTTTTGTTATTGTGCAATGTAAGAAGGACTTTGACTGTTTTGCCAGTCAAATTCACTTTAATGAGTGCATGTTGTACCCCGAGAATAAAACGGAGGCACCTACAATTGGTGTTTGGATCAAGAATATGGCACAATGCTTGTGCATGGAGAAATTAACATATATATTAAAGATAGTGCATAGTTTCTGTTGCCACTCTTGACTCTTTAGAAGAGGTAATTTGCTTCACTCGAGTTTCTGCGTGGGATAGTCACCGGACAACACAATCTTCTGAACATAGC
>NC_045742.1:28113416-28128997 GCF_008692095.1 Etheostoma spectabile
AATGCAGAGAGAGTTGTGTGGAGCTGATAGTCTTAATTAGCTTTGTAGCAACTTATTTTGCCTTGGCTTGAATGTAACGGACATTCATTAATATCAAAAAGGTATGCTATAAAGCTTAAAGCGCTCATATTATGCTCATTTTCAGGTTCATAACTGAATTCAGAGGTTGTAACAGAATTGGTTGATTTGGTTTAATTTTCAAAAAACACCATGTTTTTGTTGTACTGCACATTGCTGCAGCTCCTCTTTTCACCCTGTGTGTTGAGCGCTCTATTTAAGCTACAGAGTGAGGTCTCTCACTTCTGTTCCATCTTTGTTGGGAGGAGTACGCAGTCCCTAGGTAAGAACTGCTAGCCAGGCAATTGCAGCATATGAGGGCGTGTATGCTAGCAGCTTGGCAAGCATTATGACGTGTTAAAAAGTGATGCACGTTTGTCACAGAAGTAAAGGCTGGACTACAATAGAGCTGTTTGGAGCAGTTTGTGAACAGTTTTTTTCTGTTGGAGATGGAAAGTCCCTTTGGGGGGTACTTTGGACTTTTTCACTTTGTAAATCTATAAATTTAATTTAATTTAATGTATCCTTTATTAGTCCCACAAGGGGAAATTACAATTTGCACTCTGTTGTTCTTACACACATTACACACAGGCCTGAATAACACACACATGCTCAAGTCCTATACATGCACTAAATGGAGAGATGTCAGAGTAAATTCTGTGGTATAAATAAATAAATAGCCATTCAAATGTATATTTTCCTATATTACATTTTATTATGTTTGGTTTAAAACACACTTTTCAGGGAGATTTTTCATTAAGCACCTGAAAAGCAATATTATCTAGTATCACATATACTCAGTGTTAGTTGTGACCTTTAGGGATGCACTAACAAGGCGGCCAGGCAGCAATAAGTTGTCCGCAATGCAGTGCTAAAGCCTAATCACCTGCAATAACCTTAGGAAGAGAGAAAAACGGGGAATCTGCAAAAAAATTATGAATCTGCCTGATCACACAGGGGAAGGTTCAGTGAGACTCTTCAAATGGATGAGTGGGGTCCCAACTTCTGTGTCAGCACACACCAGCTCTGCTGAAGTGTTCTTGAGCAAGATATAGAGCCAAAACTAGCTCCAATGGGGCTTTGTTGACCTCTGTTTTCCTGATGTTGGCGAGCAGGGAAAATGCATTATTTTAAATGTCTTTTTACACACACCCATTATGTATGAGTGTAACTTTGTAATTGAGCAACTAGGAACTTCAGATACAGAAGGAGAGAAAGAGCAAGTGAAACAGAGAGAGAGAGAGAGAGAGAGTGCGCCATGTGAGCTAACCAGCCAGCATTACCATTGACCTTTTCCAATGGCTGGGCAGAGCCAGCTGGGGCTAAAGCAAGAAGTGGTGGTACTCTGCTAAATGCTAGCATGTCACAACCTATCTCATCAAATCCTTAATTCAACCTTTCATGTGCCCCAATGCGCACTGGATGTAATAAGAAATATCGTTATAGTGTGAGAAGGCCAACATACCAAGATCTGTTTTGTGTGTGTGCGTGCGCGTGTGTGTGTGTGTGTGTGTGTGTGTGTGTGTGTGTTTGTCTGTTTCACTGCTGGAATTGTAATATTCTCAAATACAGAAAGTGAAAGGATATGAAATAATACGACCAAAGGAGTATGGCATTTGGAAAAACAAGCTCCTAGCCTGCCCACAATTTACGGTTTTATTTCAGCGCCAAAGAATATAACCTTAAAGTGGAAAAAAAACACCCTAAGGCAGATTTCATATGAGCTAAAAGAACACACTGCCAGCTTTAGCTTATCAGCCTTCACGCTAAACTCTTCCAGAACAGCAAGGACAGAGAAGAAAAAGGATTAGCCTTTTGCTCCTGTCGTCCACAATTGCATGTTATCCAGTGTGCTTCAGTACGACCCGTATTTGTAAGTATGAAAAACTACCTAACAACAAACTCTACTAAGACCAGAGATTCCAGATCACTTCTCTAAGCTGCCCCACTGATTCTAAATGGCATTAATGGGTTCTATTAAGGCAGTATTATTATTATTTATTTTTTATTTTTTGGCCACAGGGGCAAAGGAAAAACATATTAACACAACTCTGTCATATTATAACCATATTGTTGGCATTTTAGTGAACATTATTGGCAGTCATACATCCAGCAGACCCATAACAACATTACCAATAATTTCGACTCACATTTCTATCCATCAGGCACACTAAAACACTCAGTTGAGATGCAACCTGCAGTGCTGAAAAAGTAAGCCAAAATCTGCAGTTCTTTGGAAGGCCACTTCAATTCAATTCAGTGTTATTTATATAGCGCCAAATCACAACCACAGTTATCTCATAGCGCTTTTCATAAAAGAGCAGGTCTAGACCGTACTCTGTGATGTTATTTACAGAAACCCAACAGTTCCCACCAAGAGCAAGCACTGGGCGACAGAGGCAAGAAAAAACTTCCTTTAAGAGGCAGAAACCTCGAGCAGAACCATGGTTCAGGGTGGGCGGTCATCTACCTTGACCGGTTGGGGGTGAGAGAAAGAGACAGAGAGAGAGAGACACAGAAAGATAGACAGACAGACAGACAGACAGAGACATGGAAAATTGTAGCAGAGGGTGTCGAGCAGGAACATGGAGGCAGCAGGGACTCCAACCACAGATCCAGAGCCAGAAACACCTGCAGGAAGCGATAGGAGGAGAGAGGAGAGGGGCGAGAGAGAACAAGACTCCGGGGGCGAGAGAGCACAAGACTCCGGGAAAGGGAAGAAGTCGAGATAGTAACATGCATTAATGGAATGAGGTTGCATACAGATGGAGGGAAGGAGGAATCGTTCCAAAAGCGAGTCAATCCCCATAAACAAAAAACGGTTTTGCTCTCTTGAGCTAATTTCTCTCTTCATGACAAATGAATGGGTGGTGAATTTTTATATAACTCAACCATTTAATTTAAGGCCCGGGTGACCTCGAACTCACCCAGTAGAGTGTGCGCCTCCAACTCACCCAGTAGAGTGTGCGCCTCTTCTAGGCTGAGTCCTTGGCAGTACCGTATTCAAACTATCCTGTCAATTAAAGGCCAGAAAAGCCCCCAAAAAATCTTTTGAAAAATGTAGGCATAATTCTGCGTAATTAAGAGCTCACCACTTTAAGTGACAGGTGTGTGCGGTCACTAGTATAGACTGTAGGTTTCATTCAGCCCGCCTTAGCTACATCCAGTCCACCTCTTTACTCATTTTTGGATTAGCTGGAGTCAGGTGGAGCCAGGAACTACCAAGATGGTAACGACCAGACCCTCCAAATATAAGCTTAAATTTGGTTCTTCAGAAAGCTATTGGTGAAGGACAGCTTTAGGTAGTATATATCCATGACGTTCCACTTCTAGGATTGCTCCCGTAGGCGCCAGAAATTCCGCCAGATGTCCTTATTTTGGGCTGGATGGCTGTTACCTTCCCCTTTTTTGGTGTCGGAATTTTTTTAATTACTGAGGACTATGGTTACCTGGTCCTCAGATCTCTCCCGGGTCATTCCAGACAGCTAGCTAGACTATTTGTCCAATCTAAGGACTATGGTTACCTGGTCCTCAGATTTCTGCAGTGTCAATCCAGACAGCTAGCTAGACTATCTGTCCAATCTGAGTTTTCTGTTGCACAACTAAAACAACTTTTGAACGTACACGTTTCACCAAAACATGTTCCTTCCCAAGGCTGTATTGCAGCAGCACCAGGGCTACGTCTGGCGCTTAGCACCCTGCACATGACGATTGTGATTGGTTCAAAGAAATGCCAATAAACCAGAGCATGTTTTTCTCCCATCCAATTCTGAGGGGACTAGCGCTGTGGAGGAAGGTCTGGCAATGCGAGACTAACTTCTAGGCTGCCCTTCTTGTATTTACAATTTGAGTACAATGTGCCATATGGGCTGCCCTTCATGCTAGAAAGCTGTCCGCTTGCTGGTACCCCACCGCATGCAACTCTTCATAGGATCATTCTTCTATTGTGATTGCTTTTATAATTGCATGAGAGCACACAATAGGCACATTTCTGGTCATTTTAGTTTACAGTGATGAGCAAAGGGCCTTAAATGGCTGTAAATCAGCATGTTACTGTGTTATTTAAAGAAAAATTGAAATTGACATAAGATGAAGAGGAGATTAAGATAAAAGAGAGAGGATTAGATGACAGTGATGCCAACTGCTGGACAAGACAATACAGTGGCTATTTAGTATCAATTTCTGTTATTTTGATAGCATTAAAAGAGGACACTGAAATTCTGCGCTTTGACTCACCCTGACACTAGCCTGTCTCTGCCCTCCTAAGTACTTCCACTCAATTTTCATTTTCCTTCAATACTACAACTGGGTGTGCGGTATATTTGCAGTTTTTTTTTTAAGTGGCTGAGAACAATGATGTGGAGGTTGTGCGCTAGTTTGAGTTGTAGTTCCGTAATGGCGGCGAAGAAAGATACAAGCAAAGATTCAGTCCGTTGTGGAGAAGCTGCCAACAAAGGGAATTTAGTAAAAGGTTAGAAAAATCAAGAAGTATAGCTTTGCAATAAAAAAAAAACAGTGGGAGCACTGAATTATCAAGCAATCAATCAAAATTTATTTATATAGCACTTTACAGCAAAGTGTCCAAAGTGCTTTACATCAACCAAGTATAGATAAACACAACATTCAATAAAAGACAAGAAAAAAACACATGAAGCATAGAAAACAGTAAGACAGTTCAAGTTGCCTAAAATCATCAGAAGAAGAGGGAAGTTGATTTCCAATACTGAAGTTGCATTGTTAAAATTAAATGCCAATCTTATCTGCTTTTATATTTTTAACGTTATCTTTCTTATACTGCCCTGTAACTTTTATTATCATATTTAATCTGTTTTTAAGTATTTCTTAATCGTTTTAGCTGCTCTTTAATGTTTTATGTAAAGCACGTTGAATTGTCCTGTTGCTGAAATGTGCTATGCAAATAAAACTGTCTTGCCTTGCCCAGCAGCCTCGGCCACGGTATATGAATGTGTGTTAGTGGTGAATGGTTCCTGTACTATGTTAAAGTGCTTTAAGTAGTTGCTTTTCGAGTACTGTTTACAATAGTGATGTCAAATTAAGCTTCATTTTAATTCAGTGCGCTTTCACAATTTATTTTCAATTCCTCAATAGATGGCCTATTGGGCTCAGAAAATGCTTCTAGCAGCGTGTGTGTGTGTGTGTGTGTGTGTGTGTGTGTGTGTGTGTGTATGTGTACCACTCTAGAGAGTAATGGGATAGTATTTAGTCTTTATGCACCTGACATGTTTTACACAATACATAATGAATATGGCCTGCATATCCTGTTATATATGTGCATTATACTGCATATGATAAGGAGT
Source organism: Etheostoma spectabile (assembly GCF_008692095.1). Taxonomy (NCBI): domain Eukaryota; kingdom Metazoa; phylum Chordata; class Actinopteri; order Perciformes; family Percidae; genus Etheostoma; species Etheostoma spectabile. The sequence continues at coordinate 28,118,792 of NC_045742.1, forward strand.
TCATACAAAATGTACTTTAATAGATTATCTAAACTTATCTGTCTATCTAAATTTATGGTCTTTTCTTTGTTTATTTGACAAATTTTCTTATTGTTATTATTATTATTTTGTGGTCTTTAGACTGTCTTTTTTAATCTATTTTTTATCTATTTTTTATTTCTTTTTTCTTGCTTAAACTGCTGCTGGAACTTTCAATTTCCTCGCAGAAGTCATCCCAAAAGGATTGATAAAGAGAAGTCTAAGTCTGAACACACCATTAACATGCCCTCCCGACATGTTTACCCATCTCCCTCGTTCTCTCTGTTGACCCATTTAAACCAGCAGGGTGCGTTTCTAAGTACAATTACTAGGACACCATAGACCATCAACAAACAGCTTATTAACTGAAAGCCATCAATGTTACATGAACAACATTTCTAAAGAATCTAAATAAAGGTTTCATAACCCATGTTCTCTTTCTGTGTCCTTTTTTATGTATGTTTGTTGAATGTGTCAGTGTTAATCACTGCAAAATGACTCTTATCAGCCCTCTACTATTATCCTCCAAGTTGACAATTCATGATTCCTTGTGCCCATATTTAAATACAGTACTCAACGCATCTTTTCTCTTTTCTCCTCTGTCTCTCTTCTCTGTCTTTCATCTGTTAATATACTTGTCGAGCTATTTTCCAGTGGATGCTTCTGTGCTGCGTTCTGGCTGGGTTCCGGATTTGTTCCGTCCTCCGCCCCGCACCATACCACACCTGGAGCGTCTCAGATGCAGAGCGTCTTGCTACCTGACGCACATATTTTATTTTCTCTACTGAGTTCTTAACAGAACAATCAAATGTTTATTAAACTAGTATCTACCTTCCGCTCCAAGCACTCCTGTAATTTAACTTAATCCCTTCACTTTTCTGGCAATGTCACGATACAAAGGATCTGTGATATTGTATTATTGCTGCATTTCGTTGCATTGTACCTGTACATGTGTAATGACAATAAAGCTGAATCTAATCTAATCTAATCTTATGTTTTTTTAACCTCCAAGATGAATCTCTCAACATCCGTGGTGTAAAGGAAACATAAACGATATTGGGGGGTGTTTTGGTAATCTGACAGGATGCTCTTCCTATTTCACTCCCTGCCCAGCTGGCAGACGCGCCTGGTGGAAATCACCGGTTTTGCCCACGACACACTTGAAGACTGTGAGTGTCATAATATGTAAAGATCTTGCAGGGTCACAATTTGCAAGACAAGCTAGATTCATTATGAAAACATTACCGCTACTTGGTAACTTGAGGGAACAACCATAAACAACAGTGGCTGTAGCCAGTTCTCTGCTTCCTGTTTGTTGCTGGAGGGAGCGCACCTAATGTTTACGTGATTTAACTTCACTACCAACATTTTAAACTTACAATTTTTTTAAAGATGTTTTTTGGGGGCTTTTCCCCTTTATTTGAGAGTGACAGAGGACAGACAAGAAAGGTGGGAGAGACATGGGGAAGGACATGCACCAAAGCGCCACAGGTCCAAACCCGGGCCGCTGCAGGACTCAGCCAACATAGGGTGCCCATTCTTACTGGGTGAGCTAGAAGTCACCCCTTTCAAACAGATTTGATTTAGTGGGAACGTCAAGACGAGAAAAAGACTGAGTTTTATGATCACCTTACACCAAACAATTGAGGAAAGAGGAGCTCCTCAACTCTCGCAAGACTCAATTTCAATCTGCTATTAGAAATTTGTCTGAGACATTGGAATCACTTGAAAAGTTGTTTGGTGTAACTATCTTCTTTCCTCTGTTTCTGTTATATTCACCTCTCTCTCTTTCTCTCTCTCTCTAATGACTTGCTGATGGTTTGAGTCAGCAGTTTAATGGGGCAAAAAGTCATACGACTGCTGCAATTACATACAGGAAATGTCAACAGATGGGGAGAGGAGAAAGAAAAGGCGGAACAAGACAGAGAAGTCATTCCTCATAATTGTTAAAAGTCCAACATGTAATATATTACTGTATTAAATCAAAAAATGACTGCAATAGATCACCAAATATTAAGAAAAAATGCTAAGTTAAGAAGTTAAGACAATTAGCGTTTGTCAATCTGCGTTCTTGTATGTACTTTTGTTCTTTTGTCCCTGTGAAACATCTACTATGGCCAAATGTTCTTTACACGCCCATTTTGCAGAGGAGGCATCAGTTGGTAACCGTATCCCAAAATTTATTTTGGCATACAACGAGGGTTGGGTTTCCGGTACGTAGAAAGTTCATCATAGGGCTGAACAATTAATTAAATTTGAATCACGATCCCGATTTTGAAATGCGTCATTTCATAGAACGCTCTCTTTTTTTTGCAAAGCCATCTACAGCTCCATAAACCACTGTCTGGTCATGAGCCAGTCAGAGTTGTTCCCTGCACCGCACAGCTTAGTTTCGAGATGGAGACATTCACAGAGGACAGAGAAAATTCAACAGATAGAAGTTGGTTAAAAGTCGGTCTCAAGGTTTACCAGTTTACCAGTAAACGCAACATTTTGTCCCGTCTGTGTTGTTTTTCAGACAACAGCACCGACCAGTGCTAGTTGGTGCTAGTCAGTGTCTGTTAGCTCACAGGGCTCTAGGGCGCGAGTAATATTTTTCCTCTAGAATGCACCGGTGCACCTAATGTCCTCGCTACAAGGTTGTTTAACCCTCTGAGACCGAGACACTCGCCCACGAGTAAAAAAGTACCTCTGATTCATAGTTTAATAACTTTATATAAATACGAGCGATTTACTCACTTTCGGTTTCGTTTGAATCCTGACGTTTTTGGCTTTACGGCGGTCTTTCCGGGTCTTTCTAGCCTCTACAGGGGATTTTCTATCCAGCCTGGAACTTCAGCCTCTTTGGGCTTTAAATCCATACTGTTATATCCAAGATTGGTCCACTTTAAATCCATAATTCATCGCGTTTTGGCTCAATTTAGCCGCTGAATCGTTCGTCTAATCTCTGGTCTCTCTCTCTCCGTCTGTCCTGTCTATTGTTTCAGGAAGTACATGCCATATATGGGAGATAAAGTCACCCCTCTTGTATGGAAGGCCAGAGGGGACAAAAATACTTATTTACTCTATGGAAGGCCAAATGGTGCACTATTTAGACACATATTTGCTTGTATAACATTGCTGTGGGTGTAATATCAATACATATGACATTATTATGTTATTATTGGCATAAGTAAATGTCATGAGAGCAAAACGTCTTGACTTTTTTGGAAAAAATGCATGTATTTTGTCAACTGTTTAAGTTATGATTATTTCTTCACAGTGTGACTCCCAAGACATATGAGAAGTGTTTTAGAATGGAAAATGGCTTAGGGTTTACTTATATGTCTGTGATATCTATACATATCTGGAAGATTCATTTATTTATTTATCTTTAAGGCCCTACAACCATTTTTAACATGCACGTGACCTCACTGCAACCCAAATATTCCAATAGCCCAGTTTGTCCTAAAATCAATGATGTTCATATCTTGACTGTAGACAACAGGGTTGATGTTTTACAAGCTTTTATAAAATAAATCCAGACGGAAATTAAACTGTAAAAATGGCCTCAGGGCCCAGAGAGTTAATGGATTAGGTTTAATTTTGCGTTATATGCCCCATTTCGTCTGTAAAGCCTTGCCTGTCCTCTTACACTCCGCGCAGCCCCGCCACACAACGCCCTGCGACAAATACAAACTATATACAGAACGTTTTGCAACAATGAATACAACACATGCGGTTGCAATTATGAAGTAAAATGTAATGAACAAGAGTTTTCATCTCAGTATAACTTTCTTTTTAAACTTTTTATTTTGTATGATCAGTGTGATTTTTTTTGTTTTTGTGTTCTTTTTTATTTTTTTATTTCTTTATTTCCACACAAGGTGTGGTGTGTGTGTGTGTGTGTGTGTGTGTGGTGTGTGTGTGTGTGAGTGAGAAAGAGAGAGACACAGAGAGAGGGGGGCGGGGGGCAGCTGACAGTAAAAAAAAAAAATCTCCGATGGCAGAGACGCAAGGGAGTTGCATTTAAAACAACGCAGCATGTCTGAAACCCCACGTTCACCAGAAATCTACTGGTTACTATGTAAGGACTACAACCCCACGTTACCAGAAATCTACTGGTTACATGTAAGGACTACAAACCCCACGTTCACCAGAAATCTACTGGTTACTAAGTCTGTAAGTACTAAAAACCGAAGTGATTATCACAGACGCTGCGCGGCCAGTTGAGGGTTTTATTCAATCCGAGCACGGATATGACTCATATTACTCGTATAAAACTTGTACTCGCAAAAGTGCTTTATCCGTACCGATACCGTTTCAGCCAGAAATTCGGATCACCCCTACTGACAACATCCTTCCCTACATAAAGGCCAGAGTCTCCGCCATCTGCTGAGGAGACTTAGGTCCTTGGAGTGTGCAGGACTTTGTTGACTCTGTGGTGGCCTCTGCCATCCTTTATGCTCTGGTCTACTGCACCCAGCTCGGACAGGGACAAGCAGACTCAATAGACTGATCAGGAGAGCAAGCTGTCCTGGACTGTCCTCTGGACCCATAGAGAAAGTGGGGGAGAGAAGGATGTTAGCTAAGCTGACATCCATCATGGACAAACCTCTCCCGCCCTACAGACACTGGGCGTCCCTTAGCACTCCTTCAGCAGCATACTGATACCCCCCCCCGCATACACGACACTGTGGGGTCCCGAGCAGCTCCTTCAGCAACAGACTGATACCCCCCGGCGTAGGAAGGAGAGGTACCGCAGGTCGTTCCTCCCGCCGCTGTCAGACTCTACAACTCCTGCACTACATTATATTGTTGTAGTTTCTGTTCCTGTGTTTTGTTTCATTTACTCCACACACTCTCTGTATATCTATTATCTGATATACATTTTTCAATTATAAGTACTTACTTATTCAAATCAGAATCAGCTTTATTCGCCAGGTATAGGACACATATGAGGAATTGTCTTTGGAGCATCGTTACTCACACTGTGCTTAGACATACATATCAACCAATTCAATATTATATGGTCACAGGTAACTATAATTTATATTATGGTTACCTACTTTTGCTATATATTTAATTACATATTCAATTTATTTTAACGTCACTTACTTACACCGCAACATTGTTTTTTGTACTATGGCAACCGCACTTTACAATACCTTTATTTGACGCCTTACATGGTCTATACCTTCTGCTCATTTTCTGTTGTTTGCCCTTTGTTTGTGTGTTTACTTGTTTGTTTGTTTTTGGGGTTTTTTTTTGCTTTTACTGTAGAAAACCGCTGCTGCAGAAATAAGGGAATTTCCCACTGTGGTGAATAAAGTAATCTAATCTAATCTAAATTAATCTAGTCTACATATGTATGTCTCCTATTGATAAAATGAAATACTAGCGTATTCTTCAGCTCTATTGTCAATATTTTTGTGTATATAACACATTTTTTTCATTTGTTTGAACATATTTAATAATATATATATATATATATATATTATATATCTCAGTATATATGATTATATTTGTATTTCAATTCCCTTTCCTGGGATAATAAAGTCCATGTTATTGTTTTATTGCTAAACACCCCTAAAAAAGACGTGTGTGTCATGCGGCAGTGTGCAAGCTCTAACCTTCTAACATGGGAGTCAAAATAAAAACGGAGACGCCACTCAGCTGACATGCTCATGCCACGCAGGCAGCGGCAGGAGCTCTTAGTCCGTGTTTTAGTGATAGTAGTACTTCACAGTGGAGCAAGTCAAATAGGTGGTTCCTGGGAGAGTACAGTTTTTGGTGATGGTTGGTTCCTCCAAAGCGCAATGAAGGAAGTCTGGCTATACCGCATAGCATTATAGGAAATTTGCATTTCTGTAAACTAATCAGAATCGTCATAGACGGAGCTAAGCTCTGCAGAGCCCCTGCAAAATAGTTATGCAAGAGAATACTTAGAATGTCCAGCTAGCTGTATCAATTTACCTCCAGAGATCTGAGAGTGGTCAACGTAGTCTCATTAATCCACCAAATTTCAATTTGGTGGATTGGGATCAAGGATATAGACCACTGCTAAGTAATAATTGCTGCCAATGTTCTTCCAGGGAAGGAAAGGGACAGCCAATTATTTTTTTGTTCTGTATTTTTACCCCTGCAGAGCCTTTATCTGCAAAATGCAGGGTGACTGGGCTGCCTTTGTATATATTTTTGATAGCAAAACAATGTTCCGCCATTGTAGTCTTCAAAGATATGGCTGTCATGCCGACACTTGATGGTAAATGGCTCCTGTGGTTGTACGGGACTTGTTCCCTGGATCTTGTTGCTCTTTCCTGTTATGGGATGGACATGGTCCATATGTTGACATGTGCATCAATCACATTTAACATTGCCTTCTGGTAACATTGGATTGATTTGGATTCTGCGGACCGATTCTAGCCCTGTCCCTGCGCAATTAGGACAAATTAAACCACTGATCACTTCATTCAGACGCTCTACATGAACTGTCACATTGCTGTGTGGCGTTCTCATACCTCCTCTGAAACAAACGACAGTTTACGCATCAACACACTATGTGAAGGCATTCATCATCTGCTGTCTTAGATTGTAATACCCTGTGTCTTGTTGCTAATGACAACTGTTTACGTCTTCTCTGAGATAATTTTTGACGCACTTCTTTCGACTATTGAACTCCCGCGAAATGTCAGAGCACGTCAGGTGAGAGATCTGAACCAATCACGGTGTACAAATTGGCGTCACCCAGTGAGATTGCACATTTAGAATAACCCCATTGTACATTTTTTGATTGGTGGCTGAAAAATGAAATGAACATACTTGGATGCAACAGCATGCACGGAGAGAGAGCTTTCTCACGGTATATGTGATGACAGGGTGCAGACAGTGATGGCGGAGCAGCAGGATGATTTAGAACGCCAACTTTTGTTGAATTTAGGAGAAATCTACAGACTGAATACACAAAGTGTAGTTGAAGAAAGACCTTAATGTGTATTTTGGACTTTTTTCACCACAAGTCTGAAAGAAGACTTGTTATAAAGCTCAAAATGTGCCAGTGCATAAAAAAAGTGTTGTCTCCCCTTAAACTCTAATAATGACAACACAACTGGGTGCCATCCTCATCTCTCTCCCACCTTTCCTGTCTTTCCACTAACACTCTGTAATAAACGGGAAAAAATAATCTTTACATTTTTTTAAAAAAAGACCAAGAATTATTTCATGGTGAATGATTTCTTTAGGTAGCACTGTGGATGTGCTATAGGCACAGTTGTAAAACCAAACTATGCAAACCACTATATTGGCCTTTTTAAAATGAAACCCATCATGAATGAGAACATAAATATTGCGAAACAGGTGTTTGGGTGCCAAATGGGAATGCCAGAGGTTACCTTCTCAATTACAAGTCAGGGTACCAAATGATTTTGAAGCCATTATTTAGGGTAAAATAGTTACGCAATGTGGTTTTAGGTCCCCTTATTACTTGTTCTGGACCCCTCGACTGTATCACGCAGTCTTCATCAGCATGGATTTGCTCAGTTTTCATGGAGATTGATCGGTTCCCATGTCAGCTCACTAGTTTTCATCCCCTTGTTTCATATCTGAAGCTTCAGGGAAATGTTTGACAAGCGCCATGTCTGCAAATATTCATTGTTCCCTCCTCACTGTCAGTCACTTTGGATAAAGGCATGAATCAGTGATTGATGTGACGTTGTTATGCCTGCTTCTTTTAAAGGCTGTGTGTGGCATTTACTGTATCATTTATTTATGTAAGTTTTTTAAATGTAAGCACACAAGTGAAATACTGACTGAGTTTAGTTTCATTTTATAAGGCCTTGGTACAATTTGTGTGATCACACATCTGCAACAAAAGCTGACTGCTGCTAAAGTCAGAGGCAAAAAATAGAAAGTGTTAAATAGATCTCTATATCATTAAGGCCATAAATGACACAGCCTCACTACAGAGGAGAGGAGTTGTGGAATGTAGGAGGGTGGTTGATGGAGGAGTGGGAGGCAAGAAGATACAAGAGGAAGTGTTTACAGACCTTTTTATTTCCCCTCATCGTCGGCAGTGCAAACGAGAACATCCACCGTCAACGCAACAAAAGGAAACAAAACATGTAATCACAGCCTGTCAGGAGCATAACAAAGTCAAATTTTATTAATATCTACACATGCACCAACCAACAAAAACCACAGCAAACAGACACTCCCCATAGGGATATCTTAAGACATTGCAAAACACCTTATTTCAAGATGTCCCATCCATTTATTTATCTAAAAAGAAATGTGGTGCATTAACAATTGCCAAGCTATAAAAGCATGTAGCCACAATACATTGCCCTCAATGCAAATACATGTACATAATCTACCAACACTGAGCTCACACACACACACACAACACACACACACACACACACACACCACACTGAAATTGGCCCCTATGGGATACCGTTCAGTCAATCTCATGTAAATGGCCTGTATTTATATAGCGCTTTTCTTGTCTTAACGACTACTCAAAGCGCTTTTACATAGTACAGGCACACATTCATACACTAGTGGTTAGGCTGCTGTACAAGGTGCCACCTGCTCATCAGATACAGTCACGTAACGGATGTCAGTGTATTGCCCAAGACATGGGACTTGGCATGGGACTGCAGGATCAGGGATTGAACCACCAACCTTCCAAATGTCACCTCTACTATCCATACATCCGTTAATGACTATTACTTGTCCTTGAACACAAAAGAACCTGTTGATGTATGGATATAATTAAGTTGATGATAAAGCATGATTATATAAATGTATAAGTGCCGCACATGAAGTGTGATCACAATTTGACCAATTATACAGAGATAAGGTTAATTTCCCCTGTGGTGGTAATAAAAATTACAGCAGGTGAGAGAGCGTCAAGGGGATAAAGTGTAACCGCTATGCCCATTTCCAAGAGCTTATATACACAGATACAAGATGAAACAATTCACAACAGGTCCAGCACAATAGGGCAGTATCAAAATGAAACAGGAATGCAAAAACATACGAAATACACAAAATAAAACATGACATTAGGAGCGGGAGCTTGACATTACAGACTATTGATAGACATTTGTGCGTATGTACATATTTATTAATATTGACAGACTCTAGATGTTCACTCAAGAGGGAGTAAGGAGTCGAGTCAGGCTAAGCGCAACCAGGAAATTGAGCTTTAAAGACAAAACAGGAAGAAGAAGCAGAAAACTCAAGTCATCAACCCACAGTCAAACTTTGCATGTAATAACTGCGGAAGGGACTGTCACGCAAAAATCGGACTACTGAGTCACTCCAGACATTGCCTTCAACAACACTGACTTTGACAGACCAGGGCACTACTTTCGTTTCCCAAGACGGACGGATGTTCTCCTAGGAGGAAACAAACTTGGTTGTGATTGGCCAGAGCCCATTCCCAGAACTGCAACACCATCTTACAGGGGCACAGACCTGGTAAAGAGAATGATAAGGCCGACCACCGGTAAAATCCAGGTATCCCAGATCCATTACACCGTTGCCAGTGTTACATCTTTGAATGAAGTAACTGCAGCTTGCCATTCGCCAGAATTTATTTAAAAATTTAAGAGGTGAATTAAGGGCGGGCGCATTTTAATTGAAACGTATGAAACATAGCTCAGGGCGCCAATGATCTCAATGATCCCTGTGGAGGATTGGGCATTGCAGCAAGTAGTTCCAAGGAATCTGCATGAAGCTTCCTGAACTTTCTTTTTCGTGAGCCCATTACATGACGTACATCACCAAAGGGGTGAAAGCACACTGAATAGCCATTTCCTGAGCCTTTTTCTTTAACCAGGAGTGCCATCAAGTGGGCCCAGAGAATACAGAAAGTAACTTACAAAGCTTCATAAATCATACATTCATGTGGAGTGGGGGTGAGCAATAATGCAAATAAGTATACTAAAAGTAGGACAGCAATATTATGATTTTTAAAAATGTCATTGGGGAATGTTGGTAGTGCAGGGATACAGTAGCTTACAAAAAGTACCATTGCCTGGTAAAGCTGCAGTAGGAGGCAATGAGGAACAGTTAAACCACATGGGGGACACTGAAAGCACCCTGTGTCACAGCTTTGGGTGCTGAGGCAGAGGGTAAAGGTCCCAAAGACAGGTTATTATAGATAATTAATATAATTCCTTCCAAAATCATAAGGTATAAATA
>NC_045742.1:28129022-28129148 GCF_008692095.1 Etheostoma spectabile
TTCACAGTGTGACTCCCAAGACATATGAGAAGTGTTTTAGAATGGAAAATGGCTTAGGGTTTACTTATATGTCTGTGATATCTATACATATCTGGAAGATTCATTTATTTATTTATCTTTAAGGCC
>NC_045742.1:28129158-28129272 GCF_008692095.1 Etheostoma spectabile
TTTTAACATGCACGTGACCTCACTGCAACCCAAATATTCTAATAGCCCAGTTTGTCCTAAAATCAATGATGTTCATATCTTGACTGTAGACAACAGGGTTGATGTTTTACAAGC
>NC_045742.1:28129282-28140262 GCF_008692095.1 Etheostoma spectabile
AATAAATCCAGACGGAAATTAAACTGTAAAAATGGCCTCAGGGCCCAGAGAGTTAAATGGATTAGGTTTAATTTTGCGTTATATGCCCCATTTCGTCTGTAAAGCCGTGCCTGTCCTCTTACACTCCGCGCAGCCCCGCCACACAACGCCCTGCGACAAACTATACAAACTATATACAGAACGTTTTGCAACAATGAATACAACACATGCGGTTGCAATTATGAAGTAAAATGTAATGAACAAGAGTTTTCATACTCAGTATAACTTTCTTTTTTAAACTTTTTATTTTTGTATGATCAGTGTGATTTTTTTTGTTTTTGGTTCTTTTTTATTTTTTTTATTTCTTTTATTTCCACACAAGGTGTGTGTGTGTGTGTGTGTGTGTGTGTGTGTGTGTGTGTGTGTGTGAGTGAGAAAGAGAGAGACACAGAGAGAGGGGGGGCGGGGGGCAGCTGACAGTAAAAAAAAAAAAAATCTCCGATGGCAGAGACGCAACGGGAGTTGCATTTAAAACAAGCAGCATGTCTGAAACCCCACGTTCACCAGAAATCTACTGGTTACTATGTAAGGACTACAAACCCCACGTTCACCAGAAATCTACTGGTTACTATGTAAGGACTACAAACCCCACGTTCACCAGAAATCTACTGGTTACTAAGTCTGTAAGTACTAAAAACCGAAGTGATTATCACAGAACGCTGCGCGGCCAGTTGAGGAGTTTTATTCAATCCGAGCACGGATATTGACTCATATTACTCGTATAATACTTGTACTCGGCAAAAGTGCTTTATCCGTACCGGATACTCGTTTCAGCCAGAAATTCGGATCACCCCTACTGACAACATCCTTCCCTACATAAAGGGCCAGAGTCTCCGCCATCTGCTGAGGAGACTTAGGTCCTTTGGAGTGTGCAGGACTTTGTATGACTCTGTGGTGGCCTCTGCCATCCTTTATGCTCTGGTCTACTGCACCCCAGCTCGGACAGGGACAAGAGCAGACTCAATAGACTGATCAGGAGAGCAAGCTGTCCTGGACTGTCCTCTGGACCCCATAGAGAAAGTGGGGGAGAGAAGGATGTTAGCTAAGCTGACATCCATCATGGACAACACCTCTCACGCCCTACATGACACTGGGGCGTCCCTTAGCAGCTCCTTCAGCAGCATACTGATACCCCCCCCCCGCATACACGACACTGTGGGGTCCCTGAGCAGCTCCTTCAGCAACAGACTGATACCCCCCGGCGTAGGAAGGAGAGGTACCGCAGGTCGTTCCTCCCGGCCGCTGTCAGACTCTACAACTCCTGCACTACATTATATTGTTGTAGTTTCTGTTCCTGTGTTTTGTTTCATTTACTCCACACACTCTCTGTATATCTTATTATCTGTATATACATTTTTCAATTATAAGTACTTACTTATTCAGAATCAGAATCAGCTTTATTCGCCAGGTATGAGGACACATATGAGGAATTTGTCTTTGGAGCATCGTTACTCACACTGTGCTTAGACATACATATCAACCAATTCAATATTACTTATGGTCACAGGTAACTATAATTTATATTATGGTTACCTACTTTTGCTATATTATTTTAATTACATATTCAATTTAATTTTAACGTCACTTACTTACACCGCAACATTGTTTTTTGTACTATGGCAACCGCACTTTACAATACCTTTATTTGACGCCACTTTACATTGAGTCTATACCTTCTGCTCATTTTCTGTTGTTTGCCCTTTTGTTTGTGTGTTTACTTGTTTGTTTGTTTTTGGGTTTTTTTTTGCTTTTACTGTAGAAAACCGCTGCTGCAGAAATAAGGGAATTTCCCCACTGTGGGATGAATAAAGTAATCTAATCTAATCTAAATTAATCTAGTCTATACATATGTATGTCTCCTATTGATAAAATGAAATACTAGCGTATTCTTCAGCTCTATTGTCAATATTTTTGTGTATATAACACATTTTTGTACATTTGTTTGAACATATTTATAAATATATATATATATATATATATATATACTCAGTATATATGTAATTATATTTTGTATTTCAATTCCCTTTCCTGGGATAATAAAGTCCATGTTATTGTTTTATTGCTAAAACACCCCTAAAAAAGACGTGTGTGTCATGCAGGCAGTGTGCAAGCTCTAACCTTCTAACATGGGAGTCAAAATAAAAACGGAGACGCCACTCAGCTGACATGCTCATGCCACGCAGGCAGCGTGCAGGAGCTCTTAGTCCGTGTTTTAAGTGATATGTAGTACTTCACAGTGGGAAGCAAGTCAAATAGGTGGTATCCTGGGAGAGTACAGTTTTTGGTGATGGTTGAGGTTCCTCCAAAGCGCAATGAAGGAAGGTCTGGCTATACCGCATAGCATTATAGGAAAATTTGCATTTCTGTAAACTAATCAGAATCGTCATAGACGGAGCTAAGCTCTGCAGAGCCCCTGCAAAATAGTTATGCAAGAGAATACTTAGAATGTCCAGCTAGCTGTATCAATTTACGCTCCAGAGATCTGAGGAGTGGTCAACGATAGTCTTCATTAATCCACCAAATTTCAATTTGGTGGATTGGGATCAAGGATATAGACCACTGCTAAGGTAATAATTGCTGCCAATGTCTTCCAGGGAAGGAAGAGGACAGCCAATTATTTTTTTGTTCTGTATTTATTACCCTCTGCAGAGCCTTTATCTGCAAAATGCAGGGTGACTGGGCTGCCTTTGTATATATTTTTGATAGCAAAACAATGTTCCGCCATTGTAGTCTTCAAAGATATGGCTGTCATGCCGACACTTGATGAGGTAAATGGCTCCTGTGGTTGTACAGGGACTTGTTCCCTGGATCTTGTTGCTCTTTTCCTGTTATGGGATGGACATGGTCATATGTTGACATGTGCATCAATCACATTTAACATTGCCTTCTGGTAACAATTGGATTGATTTGGATTCTGCGGACCGATTCTAGCCCTGTCCCTGCGCAATTAGGACAAATTAAACCACTGATCACTTCATTCAGACGCTCTACATGAACTGTCACATTGCTGTGTGGCGTTCTCATTACCTCCTCTGAAACAAACGACAGTTTACGCATCAACACACTATGTGAAGGCATTTCATCATCTGCTGTCTTAGATTGTAATACCCTGTGTCTTGTTGCTAATGACAACTGTTTACGTCTTCTCTGAGATAATTTTTGACGCACTTCTTTCGACATATTGAACTCCCGCGGAAATGTCAGAGCACGTCAGGTGAGGAATCTGAACCAATCACGTTGTTACAAATTGGCGTCACCCAGTGAGATTGCACATTTAGAATAATTCCCCCATTGTACATTTTTATGATTGGTGGCTGAAAAATGAAATGAACATACTTGGATGCAACAGCATTGCACAGGAGAGAGAGCTTTCTCACGGTATATGTGATGACAGGGTGCAGACAGTGATGGCGGAGCAGCAGGATGATTTAGAACGCCAACTTTTGTTGAATTTAGGAGAAATCTACAGACGTAAATACACAAAGTGTAGTTGAAGAAAGACCTTAATGTGTATTTTGGACTTTTTTCACCACAAGTCTGAAAGAAGACTTGTTATGAAAGCTCAAAATGTGCCAGTGCATAAAAAAAGATGTTGTCTCCCCTTAAACTCTAATAATGACAACACAACTGGGTGCCATCCCTCATCTCTCTCCCACCTTTCCTGTCTTTCCACTAACACTCTGTAATAAACGGGAAAAAATAATCTTTACATTTTTTTAAAAAAAAGACCAAGAATTATTTCATGGTGAATGATTTCTTTAGGTAGCACTGTGGATGTGCTATAGGCACAGTTGTAAAACCAAACTATGCAAACCACTATATTGGCCTTTTTAAAATGAAACCCATCATGAATGAAGACAATAATATATTGCGAAACAGGTGTTTGGGGTGCCAAATGGGAATGACAGAGGTACCATTCTCAATATTACAAGTCAGTGTACCAAATGATTTTGAAGCCATTATTTTAGGGTAAAATAGTTACGCAATGTTGGTTTTAGGTCCCCTTATTACTTGTTCTGGACCCCTCGACTGTATCACGCAGTCTTCATCAGCAGATGGATTTTGCTCAGTTGTCATGGAGATTGATCGGTTCCCATGTCAGCTCACTAGTTTTCATCCCCTTGTTATCATATCTGAAGCTTCAGGGAAATGTTTGACAAGCGCCATGTCTGCAAATATTCATTGTTCCCTCCTCACTGTCAGTCACTTTGGATAAAGGCATGAAGTCAGTGATTGATGTGACGTTGTTATGCCTGCTTCTTTTTAAAGGCTGTGATGGGCATTTACTGTATCATTTATTTTATGTAAGTATTTTTTAAATGTAAGCACACAAGTGAAATACTGACCTGAGTTTAGTTCATTTTTATAAGGCCTTGGTACAATTTGTGTGATCACACATCTGCAACAAAAGCTGACTGCTGCTAAAGTCAGAGGCAAAGAAATAGAAAGTGTTAAATAGATCTCTATATCATTAAGGCCATAAATGACACAGCCTCACTACAGAGAGGAGAGGAGTTGGTGGAATGTAGGAGGGTGGTTGATAGGAGGAGGGTGGGAGGCAAGGAGAGATAACAAGAGGAAGTGTTTACAGACCTTTTTATTTCCCCGTCATCGTCGGCAGTGCAAACGAGAACATCCACCGTCAACGACAACAAAAGGAACAAAAACATGTAATCACAGCCTGTCAGGAGCATAACAAAGTCAAATTTATTAATATCTACACATGCACCAACCAACAAAAACCACAGCAAACAGAAACATACCCCCATAGGGATATCTTAAGACATTGCAAAACACCTTATTTCAAGATGTCCCATCCATTTATTTATCTAAAAAGAAATGTGGTGCATTAACAATTGCCCAAGCTATAAAAGCATGTAGCCACAATACATTTGCCCTCAATGCAAATACATGTACATAATCTGACCAACACTGAGCTCACACACACACACACACACACACACACACACACACACACACACACACACTGAAATTGGCCCCTATGAGGATACGCATTCAGTCAATCTCTATGTAAATGGCCTGTATTTATATAGCGCTTTTCTTGTCTTAACGACTACTCAAAGCGCTTTTACATAGTACAGGCACACATTCATACACTAGTGGTTGAGGCTGCTGTACAAGGTGCCACCTGCTCATCAGATACAGTCACGTAATACGGATGTCAGTGTATTGCCCAAGACATGGGACTTGGACATGGGACTGCAGGATCAGGGATTGAACCACCAACCTTCCAAATGTCACCTCTACTATCCATACATCCGTTAATGACTATTACTTGTCCTTGTAACACAAAAGAACCTGTTGATGTATGGATTATAATTAAGGTTGATGATAAAGCATGATTATATAAATGTATAAGTGCCGCACATGAGAGTGTGATCACAATTTGACCAATTATACAGAAGATAAAGGTTAATTTCCCCTGTGGTGGTAATAAAAAATTAAGACAGCAGGTGAGAGAGCGATCAAGGGGATAAAGTGTAACCAGCTATGCCCATTTCCAAGAGCTTATATACACAGATACAAGATGAAACAATTCACAACAGGTCCAGCACAATAGGGCAGTATCAAAATGAAACAGGAAGTGGCAAAAACATACAGAAATACACATAAAATAAAACATGACATTAGGAGCGGGAGCTTGACATTACAGACTATTGATAGACATGTGTGCGTATGTACATATTTATTAATATTGACAGACTCTAGATGTTCACTCAAGAGGGGAGTAAGGAGTCGAGTCAGGCTAAGCGCAACCAGGAAATTGAGCTTTAAAGACAAAACAGGAAGAAGAAGCAGAAAACTCAAGTCATCAACCCACAGTCAAACTTTGCATGTAATAACTGCGGAAGGGACTGTCACGCAAAAATCGGACTACTGAGTCACTCCAGACATTGCCTTCAACAACACTGACTTTGACAGACCAGGGCACTACTTTCGTTTCCCAAGACGGACGGATGTTCTCCTAGGAGGAACAAACTTGGTTGTGATTGGCCAGAGAGCCCATTCCCAGAACATGCAACACCATCTTACAGGGGCACAGACCTGGTAAAGAGAATGATAAGGCCGGACCACCGGTAAAATCCAGGTATCCCAGATGGCCATTACACCGCTGCCAGTGTTACATCTTTGAATGAAGTAACTGCAGCTTGCCATTCGCCAGAATTTATTTAAAAAATTTAAGAGGGTGAATTAAGGGCGGGCGCATTTTAATTGAAACGTATGAAACATAGCTCAGGGCGCCAATGAGTCTAATGATCCCTGTGGAGAGATTGGGTCATTGCAGCAAGTAGTTCCAAAGGAATCTGCATGAAGCTTCCTGAACGTTTCTTATTTCGTGAGCCCATTACATGACGTACATCAACAAAGGGGTGAAAGCACACTGAATAGCCATTTCCTGAGCCTTTTTCTTTAAACCAGGAGTGCCATCAAGTGGGCCCAGAGAATACAGAAAGTAACTTACAAAGCTTCATAAATCATACATTCATGTGGAGGTGGGGGTGAGCAATAATGCAAATAAGTATACTAAAAGTAGGACAGCAATATGTATGTATTTTTAAAAATGTCATTGGGGAATGTTGGGTAGTGCAGGGATACAGTAGCTTACAAAAAGTACCCATTGCCTGGTAAAGCTGCAGTAGGAGGCAATGATGGAACAGTTAAACCACATGGGGGAACACTGAAAGCACCCTGTGTCACAGCTTTGGGTGCTGAGGCAGAGGGTAAAAGGTCCCAAAGACAGGTTATTATAGATAATTAATATATATTCCTTCCAAAATCATAAAGGTAGTAAAGTAATGTTCAGAGAAATGGATTATCTGCATACGAATGCTGCTTTGGTAATTCATAAAGTGATGAATTGTAAATATTTTTACAAGAGCACAAGTTATGCATGTTTTTATTTATTTGTGTTTTGCAAAACTCAAAGGTTGACTGGTAATTCATTAAGTACATGGAGTCCTTATATGACACCAGTCCCCTGTGAATAGGGCTTAGGCCAACACTCAGCCTGGACTCACCCTCCCCTTCTGTCTTCGCCTCCAGGGAGTCCAGCCTCAGCCCCATGACAGAACAAGTCTTTTTATACCACTTTGCTGAGCCTGCAGGCATCTCTGGTCCTACTGCAGCCTCCCCACCATGAAACAGCAAAACACACTGCACTTGCAACAAATGCTTACACGATGTCAGCGGGGTAGCCGACTCTGTCCTCGTTGGGATGTGTCTTTGAAATTGTGTGGACACTGATGATTATGTGCAGTTGAGCAATGAATGCGTTGAGGCAAAATTGTACTCATCTCATTAGATTTTTATTGCACGACCTCTTGATTGTCCGTTTTGATTAGTTGAATTGTGCATAATGTATTGGCAATCTGATAAAAAAACAATAGTGGCAACACTGAACAGAGTAAACCTCAGAATTAGGTGCAATTTGCAGCAGTTTTGACCCAAAGCAGAGATTGTCCACCCCAAAAGCATAAGTCTATAAATAACAGAGGACCAAAATAATATAAGTGAAAATTACATTGTTATTTTAGAAATGACAACTACGACAACCAATCAAAACAACTAATCATGTCTAGGCAGGACTGTAGTTACATACATAAATGTGAGACTGCCAGCTCTACACAGAGCAGGGGAATTTAGAAGACAGCTGTGATCCTGCACTCACTCTCAACACTCCACACTGCACTCAACACTGCAAGCATGAAACGGTTTGGATTTAGGGAGAAGAACCCATAAAAAGGTTTTTAAGCCCTGAGACAGTGCAAAACCAGTTGTAACCTGAATGTCAAAAAGCATCTACACATTTTTAGAACGATTTTAGAACATTTAAGCGTGGCAGAGGTGGTATTTTTTCTACCTTACATTTCTCTCGAAATTACACAGGCATCAAGAGAAATGTTAGTGATAATCATAGTTGCCAAACATTACATTTAAAGCACTATGAAACCTTCAATTAACACTTTTCTATGTGGGTTGAATGGAGACATATTTACAGCCCAGTGGACTAAGTTAATATCTCTTGTTAATTTTGGCATGTTGTGGCATGTCCTTTGGTGTTCCTTAGATATTTGGTTCCATGCTAATTTAAATAGATTTACGTGTTAAATATGATGCCTCAAATAAGGGCAGCAATATGCTAATTCCTGAAAACTAACTATTGTTAGCTGTTTCTTGATTCAATTTAAGACAAGCCTGAGTTCAGTAATTGTATGAGGGCAAGAACAGTATACAGTACTATAGGTCACTGCAGCAATTAGTGCACTGTGAACCTTCATTTGACTCATTTGTTTCACATGATTGAAGCAACACTGTGAACAGATGGAGATATGTATGTAGTGAGGAGAGAAACAGCAACAGATATTGATGAGTTTTCAGTTGACATTGAAGCTGCAGTAATTATTTTCCTTTTTCCATTTGGAGAAAGCGGAAAAAGCACAGCATGTTTTATAAAGTTATAATGGCAAACATTAGGTTAGGTAACAATTGCCAATTTAGAAACCAATACGTAGCAACATTAGCATTCACTTGGAGTGGTGATTCTTGACACCTAACAAATCTGTCACCTAACATTCACTCTCCTCTTGTCTCTGTTTTGCTCCCCCCAACTAAATGCTAAGCATGTAAATGCTAGCCACTGTTTGGTGCTGGTCAGGTAGCTTACAGCATCTATGTTTCTGTATAATTGTCATTAGAATGTTACGCAATATTTTGAAAAAAAGAAATTAACAGACAATACACTTTTAACAGACAGTAGTAACGTAGATATCACTGAATTTTGAAGGATACGGACATTTGGCTGCAGCCAGGTAAAAAGAGATAACAAATCTTAAATTTTTATGTGGACACAGAAGGAGAAATCTAGAGAAAATGTACGAAACCGATCAGACTGCATCTGCAGTCAGGTATATAAAAAGAAGGATGCAGATTCATTACCAGAGCCACAGTCCTCACAGCTTACCTAAGCAATTTCATTGGGCAAAGATCTGTGCCTACCTGTTTTATAACCTTATGTGTGATGTGTATCCTTCAGATAAAAGCTTTACACACGGATGTTGGTAACTGTTTATTTGAACAAGCTGTTGTTCGCCACAAACATAGAGGACGCAAAGCAGACACACAGAGATACATAGATCTCCCCCCATGCACACAAATCCCTTCAGGCAGGCGCTGCACTTGTGTGTGACAGCATGCTGTGCGTCATGCTGCTGTTGGGCTATTCCCGGGGAGAACGGCAGTAAACACACACAGTAAGCTCGGAGGATGAGTCACTGGAACCTTCAGCAGGGATTTGACCTGCTGCGCTGCTGAAGTTACCATCTAATACTTCCATCAGTTACCATTTTTCAGCCAAAGACACGCTGGTATAAGTGACAGGAAAGGATAGCAGACCCAGTATGGCTCTTACTAAACATGGACCCACTTGGTCCATCAGGGTACTCAAGGAATCCAGCTTAAACACTAGTGTTGGTAACATAGCATGACACTTTAATGATCCCACTGAGCAAATAAGGTCACTGCAGCAATAGAGATGAAAATCACACAAAGGAAACAGACAGTTATAGAGAAGCTCACTAAAATATAAGAACATAGCAGGCTGGGGTTATATAAACATATGTTATTAACAATTTTGATTTCTTAGGTCAAATGTATGAACAAGAGTTATAACGGGAACTATGTATTACAGTAGCCATAGCAAACATTAGGTTTAATTAACAGTTTCCTTGAATGGTCACTGGGAATAAGAAAAAACACACATGGAATAAGATTTATTAAAATCAGGAAGAGCAAAATGAAATTCAGCATTTTAAAAGGTGCCATCGACAACTGTAATATCAAAGTATTTAATATAAAAATTGTAATTTCAGTGCGCCGCAAAATAGGTGACAGTCTTAAATATCAACAAGCAATATGTAGCAGCAGCAAGGGGATACAAAAGATGTGCAAATGTGTGTTCACTGAACGGATGTTCTGGCATGAAAATGTGCCATTACACCTTATCAGTATGTCCAGCACCTGTATAAGCTTTATTACTGTCATAGCTGTTGGCATTGCAAATTGTACATGTTTTAAAACATTCTATTTAAGTATTGCTCTATGGATTTATTGACAAAGTAAAAAGTAGTAAAAATTTAGTTTGGATATAAATCCACTATGAGTAAGAAACAAGTGTGTTTCCACCTTCTCTGTTTGACGTTATTCCTCCAGGGGTTGCAGATGTGACTGAATGTAAAACCACATTTTATCTGCTTATAGTACATGTCATGGCAAATTAAGCTGTTTTCAGAAAAGGAGGTCCATTATTGTGAATTTAGACAAACATGTTGCCTATGTGATGCTCAGTTTAATGTTATCCACTTTCATGAGTTTGGGCCGGAGTAAATCTAAGTGTAGTCTTACTGACGTTCTTATAGTTTTCATAAACAACATAGCTGATCAGCAATGACCTGTAAGTCAGCAGCATATATGAAAAGTATCAATAAACCAACTACTGTAGAAAGAGTTTCACACTGACAGCTCTCATGCATCCCCCAGATACCAACCCCTTCTGCAAAGACGCCCTAACCAATCAATAAGAGACATTTGTGCAATGACAGTGCTGTGACAAGGACATAATCCCTCAGCAGTTTCCCACTCACACTGTAGTACATGAAACCTGACTGTGGGTGTTTGATTGCTTTCTCACTGCTGACTGCATCCCCATCTACATTTTCACTCTCCCCATAAAAAGCCAAAACATTTGGACAATAATGTGACAACTGAACATCAACCCATTAGCAAGTTCTTTTGTTGGGTGAAAGCTGGGAACCAAGACTATGATGAAGGCCACAAGCAGAAATGCATCTATCTTACAATAAAGTTGTTCTATTGTTAGGGTTGTGTATTTGTTTCCTGTTTTATTTTGGTAGTCAGATTTTC
>NC_045742.1:28140272-28141936 GCF_008692095.1 Etheostoma spectabile
TGTTTTACTTTGTGTCTTTTGGTTTTCCTGCCTTATGACAGAATGACCGAACAAAACATGGACCCAGCAGAGAGGCGGCTCTTCTCAGAGAGGGTTGCCCCGTTAGACCTGACTGTGGCAAAATTGTGTAACTCCAAAACTAATCAGTGTGCTGTTATCCAGGAGAGGATCTCCACGCAGCAGCAGTGGTTCAAGGAAAGACCTTTGGTGAGCCATTTTGTTCCCCAACTTGATTTAATCAAGAAGAGGTTAGATTGTTTTCTTAATGACTTAATGACCAACCTGCCTGTTGCTCGGCCTACTAGCATTTTGGCTATAGGTTCTCTGTTTTTGTCCTGTTCTGCCTCCTTGCCTGTTTACCCAGAATGTTTGCCTGTGTGCCCTACTGCTACCTATTTGCATGACAATGTGGTAGGTTGCTCCGTTTAATGTTAGCCACATTCATGTAAAAATTATATATCAGTTATGTCAGTATGAGTTTGTATATGTTTTGCCTTCGCTGCCGGCCTCCAGAGGGGTTTTGCCTTTGTCGCCAGCCTCTTGAGTCCTCGCCGTCGTTGATGGCCTCCAGAGGGGTTTTGCCGTTGTGCTCGGCCGATAGAGGGGTTCCACTTTTGCCGTCTGAGTGTCTTCGCCATCCTGCTTGTCCTCCAGAGGGGCTCCGTCCTTCCTGTTCGTCCTCCAGAGGCGCTCTGCCTTTGCCGTCCTGCTTGACTGCCAGAGGGGTCCCTTTCATGCTGCCGAACTCCAGAATGATTCCACCGTCTCTTTTGACTTTTTTTGCACTGTGTTCCTGGTTGCTGTGTAACCTATTTTTACTTTGACTTCATTTTGGTTTATTTTTTGCCTGCTTCATCCAGGACTCCTTTTTTTTTATATGGACTTTATGTTATTAAATCCTCAGGCTCAACACCACCTGTCTGTCTCCGCATTCTCTGAACCTTATGACATCTATAGATTACAAGTGCTGCTGGAGTTTTGACCTCTTAACAAATGCTGGAAACTAAGATGATCAACATTTTACCAGTGGGTGAGGAAATTCCTGTTGGCAGAATGTCAGGGTTGAGGGTGTTGTTAAAATCTGTGTCGCCATGGAAAGCATGGTTCACACACAGCAGCCTTGCTAAGAGAGAGTGGTTGCCAAATTAAGCTTTGTGAAGTTTTGTGAAACATTATCATTATTTTCTGAGCCCACTCTTGGTTTTAAAGAAGGGCTCAAAGGATTGACAATGTAGTATGCTTTCAACCCTTTGTTAAACAAAGAGCGTCATCTAACGGGCTCAGAAAAAAAAAGTGTTGACGAAGTTCATTTGGCCATCAGTACAAAGGGGCTTAGCTGCAAGGGCCTGGCAGCTGTGTGTTTTTCCATGGTGCCCCATTAGGCTCACGCCAATTAAGTAAGACGATACCACCACTGTAAGGGGACCCAATCGGACAGCAGAAGAAGAGGCCTTGTTGTGCTGAACCATGGTAACTAGTTCATGGAATCTGGTGGTGGTGGTGAAGAGATGGAGTGGTACTGGCTCTACATACAGGTGTGTTGTTGTACAAAATAATAGCATATTGTGTTTAAAGAAATTAATAATGCTCAAAATCCAAAGAATTGCTTTTAATTCCATAATATGAATGCATTGGGAACACTGCACATTCCACAGTTCCTCTGC
>NC_045742.1:28141960-28148290 GCF_008692095.1 Etheostoma spectabile
AGTATTTTTGATGTCACCCCACAAGTGTCCTATGGGGTGGAGGTACATAATATCAATCTTGTTCATCTGGAACCAAGACTTTGCTCGCTAACTGGTGTGTTTTGGGTCATTGTCTTGTGGAAATTTCAAAGGCATTTCCTCTTCAGCATAAGGCAACATGACCTCTTCAAGTATTCTGATGTATTGAAACTGATCCATGATCCCTGGTATGTGATAAACAGGCACAACACCACAGTATGAAAAACATCCCTATAACATGATTTTTGCACCACCAAACTTTACTGTCTTCACAGTGTAATCTGGCTTGAATTCAGTGTATGGGGGGTGGTCGGACAAACTGTCTGCGGCCCCTAGACCCAGAAAGAACAGTTTTGCTCTCATCAGTCCTCAGAATGCCATTTCTCCGTTGGTCAGTCAATGTGTCCTTTGGCACATTTCAACCTATTCAGTACATTTTTTTTAGCAATAAGACTTTGCGGGGGCTTCTAGCTGATAGCTTTGCTTTACATAGCCTTCTTCTGATTGTAACAGTACTCACAGGTAACTTTAAGTCTTCATTGATTTTCCTGGAGCTGATCAGTGGTTGAGCATTTGCCATTTTGGCTATTCTTTGACCCATTCAAATGGTAGTTGTCCGTTTTTTTCCCACATCGTTCAGGCTTTGGATGCTATTTTGAGGCATTTCAACATGCCGACAGACATTAGCACATAGTAGGCTAGTCTGGATGGCAACATGATTGAAAATTAAGAAAACAGAGATCACAGAGATTCAGCAGACAAGCAACAAGACATTCCCATCATCCTCGGCCTTATCTGAGAGAGATGTTGGAGATAATAGGCATCAAGAATGACTTGAGTCAGTTTAGTAATTCATATTGTATCCTTTATTTTCTTTCCAGAAGCCATATTTGAGCGCACACACACATGTAGATTCCTTTAAATGTTAATGGGAAGATTAAAAAAGAGAAACTGGATCTGTGAATTCTCACAGAATTGAATTTAATTCATATCTTGCTACTCAGTCAGAATCTTATTAACCTGGAGTCCTAATCTCTGTCACAATAATCATATATGTGATGTTGTAGGCCTATTGGCAGACATCCAAAATGTAGCCAACGGCATATAAAGAGCCTTTTTCCCCATGTCCACTGAAGTTTCTCAGCATGCACTCTAGTAACATATGTGGTCCAGGTAGCTTTGCATGAAAAATGGTTGTCATTCCCAAGGCTACTTTTACTTATTTACTTTAAGCACATTTCTAACCCTGTTCTTTGTTTCTTTTACTTGAGTAAAGAAGTTAAATCAGTACTTAAACTTAAACAAGTACGAGAAGTGAGTAATTTTGCCATCTCTGCCTGTCAATTAGTTAAGGGTTCAGACTGTTGCTTGCATCTTTAGACTGAAAAGTAGCTCAGAGTTTCAGTATACCTGGAGAGCGCACCACTTGGGGACTTCACTGCTCAAAAGGGCAACAACAAAAAGGCCTAGAGGGATTGGGAGGAACAGCCTGTGTGATGTGTTTTTGAGCAGTTTGAGAGTTTCTTTTTACACTGGACATTGCTATTCATGGATTGACCATAACAGACACCATGTTTTCCAAGTACAATCCCAAGTGTACTTGGCACCAGAAAAGAGTAAAGAAACCCAGTTTCTAATCAATTCTAAGACATTTATGAAACCAGGTTACTGTTTAAAGCTTACAATAACCATAAATAAACACAACTTGGAGGTGTGTGGGTACATTCACAGACAAATACACACAATTAAAACCCATCTAGTTAGAGTGTAACCTCACCATTGATTTTCAGCAGTTTCACCATTGCTTTTACTTTGCATTCTCTGTGTCCCTCATTGTGTTGTAGCAGCAAGTTCTGCCTGCTCCCGATCCTAATGGAAACAAACGACAAAAGTAGCATCTAGGTCCTCGACATTTGAGGAGAATGAAGGATGACACAGTAAACAATTACATTAAACATTTTAGCAACTATTTTGATCAGTGTAGCTTTACAGTGTCTTTTACGATGTGACGTGAGAGGTGAGCAAGCAACAAGCTATTTCTTTGTTGCAATTGTTGTTAAGCTACTGAAAAATATAAGTGACGACCATTGTGGAAATTCTGCTTATATTACACAGTACACACATATTACTACAGTTACATCTATGTGCAGCAATTATAAAGAAAAAAAAAGAAAAGAAAAAAAAATCTGTCAGTCTGGACCAAAATAGGGGACATACTGTTCAACAGAAACATTGCCATCTGTAAAACATCATGTGGCAAAAAACACTGCTACCCTTACTCACAATTCCAGCTAATTAAGCTAATTAGTCAACAAACAGTAAATCTGCCGATAAATGAATGGAATTTAAGTCAAATAACTGCATTGCACTACATGGCCAGAAGCACCCAAGGGGTGGGTGAGACAAGAACTAAGAGAAACGGAGGCAAGGGGAGCATGAGCAACAAAAGAGGAGAAAGAGACTGCAGACTCTGATATGCGCCCACACACCATCACCTTATTCCACTGAACAACCTAATCACCCATGCATTGAAGGGAAACAATACATCGCCTGCTTAGTAATCACATTATAACTAGGTTAGTCAAAAAGAAAGATTAAGCTGCTTGAAAAACTTAGTACTTGAGAGACTTTTCACTTTTCAATACACAATTGACAGCGCTGACATAACGTAAAAAGCACCGCAGTTAAAACTAGGTGCTAGGTATTTCGTAGAACCCACTATAACCAAGTTCTGTCTGTATGAGCTTGTCCACAAAAGAGGCATGGTTTGCAGTCAGGTGTTACACAAGGGTCATTAGTACAAATATGTATTTTTCCAACCACTTAGCAAACGAGCTAGGCTGTTAACGAAACGACTAGCTTGGCAAACTATGGTGGTTGGCTGTGTTGCCAACTTGGGGACTGTTTAAAGTTAAAGAGAAAAGAGTTGGCAACACCGGTGACTGGCTACTATTCTGAATAGTTTACATTTACATTAGTGTTCCCAGCTAACTAACATGTTAGAGGTAAGCTTGGTTGTAGTTCATCAACTTGCACTTGATCCTGTGTCCTCCCTCAGGCGTGTCCTCAGCTTTTAGCACGTTCCTCATCTCTCATCAGTTGGTGTAGTCAGGTAGGGCATGGGCAATATATTGACATTATGTTGATATCAATGTATGAGGCTAGATATCGTCTTGGATTTTTGGATATGGTAATATGACACAAGCGTTGTCTCTTCCTGGTTTTAATGCTGCATTACAGTAAAGTGATGTAATGTACTGAACTTACAAGACTGTTCTAGTTGTGTTATTATTTGACTTTACCCACTTAAACATTATATCTACATTATTGATGGTTATTTACAAAAATCTCATTGTGTAAGTATTTTGTCAAAGCCCCAGTAGTCGACCAACAAATAGGAACTAACATGCGGGATTATGACGTGACACTACATACCAAGCTTCCAGCCCCACTTATGAAGTGAGGACACGCAAATGAATTTCACATATGCATGCTGTACATATCACTCTCCTCCTGTAACCCTCTCTCTGTACCTCAACCTTTTATCCTCTCTTCATCAACGGTGCTCTCTTTTCTTCTTCTCTTCTCCATCTGCTCCTTTTGTTATGGCTGTGTTATGTTTCACTTTCCTGTTTTATTTAGTAGTCTGTTTTTTCCCTTGTCATGTCTTGTTTAACTTCCTGCCTTGTGTTTTTCCCGCCTTTGTGACTGTCTGTCCCACCCCGATGTGTTTCAACTGTTCCTAAGCCCTTGTGTCACCTGTCCCTTGATCACCTCATTACTTGTTTTATTTAGTCTGTGTTGTCTTTGTCTAGTGTCAGATCATTGTTTCTGTATTGTATTGTATGTGTGTGTGTGTGTGTGTGTGTGTGTGTGTGTAATCTAAGCTTTTGTCTTGGTGTTCCCGTTTTTTGAGATTCTTGTTTTTGACTTCCACTCCATTTTTGACTACTTTTCAATTCAAATTTTACACATATTTATATAACTTGAGTTATCTCAAGACACTTTACAGAATAGTAGAGTAGATCTGGAGCACACTCTATAAGGACCCAAAAATTCTAGTAATTCGAAGAAGAGCAAGCAGTGCAACAGTGGCGAGGAAATACTCCTTTTAGGAAGAAACCTCGGACAGACGCAGGCTCTTGGTAGGCGGTGTCTGACGTGGTCGGTTGGGGGTGTAATGAATAGTGGCAATATCAGTCACAGTAAAAGATAATGAAACAGTGACTAGAAATAGTATTACTACATTTGAAAGATTTACAATCTTTTGCCTGCTGTATTTAGGACTCCTTTTGTTTGTATGGATTTTATGGTATTAAATCCTCAAGCTCACCTTTGCCTGTTGTCTCTGCATGTGGGTCCGACATCCTCTGAATCCTCTAACACTTTTCCTTTGTCTTACCTTGTCCACACCTTTTCCTTAGACCCAAACCATGTTATTGTTTTTTTGTGTCCAGAAAATTTTAGGGTCTTCGGTGGTTGTATGATTTTACTTCAAAGTAAAGTATGATAGTGTTATTTGTCAACACAACTGAAGGTGACAAAACTGACACGATGGGGGGAAGAACATGCTTTTAACCCTTTGCTGAACAGAGAGCGCCAAATAGCAGGCTCAGAAAATACAGTGGTGTGAAAAAGTGTTTGCCCCCTTCCTCATTTCCTGTTCCTTTGCATGTTTGTCACACTTAAGTGTTTTGGAACATCAAACCAATTTAAACAATAGTCAAGGCCAACACAAGTAACACAAAAGCAATTTGTAAATGAAGGTGTTTATTATTAAAGGTGAAAAAAAATCCAAACCATCATGGCCCTGTGTGAAAAAGTGATGCCCCCCTTGTTAAAACATACTAAACTGTGGTTGTCCACACCTGAGTTCAATTTCTCTAGCCACACCAGCCTGATTATTGCCGCACCTGTTCCCAAGTTCGTTTCAGCTTGACTTAAATAGGAGCTGCTTGACACAGTAAGGTCCACCAGAGAGCCTTAAAAGCTCACATCATGCCGAGACCGAAATTCAGGAACAATTGAGAAAGAAAGTAATTGAGATCTATCATCTGGAAGGGTTATAAAACCATTTCCAAAGCTTTGGGAATCCAGCGAACCACAGTGAGAGCCATTATCCACAAATGGCGAAGACATGGAACAGTGGTGAACCTTCCCAGGAGTGGCCGCCGCCCAAAATTACCCCAGAGCGCAGCACGACCTCATCCAAGAGGTCACAAAGACCCCTCAACAACATCCAAGAACTGCAGGCCTCACTTGCCTCAGTTAAGGTCAGCGTTCATGCCTCCACCATCAGGAAAAGACTGGGCAAAAATGGCCTGCATGGCAGAGTTCCAAGGAGAAAACCACTGCTGAGCAAAAAGAACATCAAAGCTCGCTCAATTTCTCCACAGCACAGCTTGAGATCCCCAGACTTTGGGACAACATTCTGTGGACCGATGAGACAAAAGTGGAACTCTTTGGAAGTGTGGTGTCCAAGTATATCTGGCGTGAAGGAACCCTACATTTCATAAAAGAACATTATACCAAAGTAAAATATGGTGATGGTAGTGTGATGTCTGGGGCTGTTTTGCTGCATCAGGACCTGGAAGACTTGCCGTGATAAAAGGAACTATGAATTCGGCTGTCTACCTTTGTAGACCTGAAGAAGAATGTCCGACCATCTGTTTGTGTACTCAAGCTGAAACGAACTTGGGTTCTGCAGCAGACAATGATCCTAACACACCAGCAAGTCCACCACCGAATGGCTGAAGAAAAACAAAATGAGACTTTGGAGTGGCCTAGCCAAAGTCCTGATCTGAATCCTATTGAGATGTTGTGGTATGACCTTAAAAAGCCGTTCATGCTCGAAAACCCTCTAATGTAACGTGATTAGGACATTCTGCAAAGATGAGTGGGCCAAATTCCTCCAGGACGCTGTAAAAGCCCATTGCACGTTATCGCACGCTTGGTTGCAGTTGTTGCTGCTAAGGGTGGCCCAACCAGTTATTAGGTTTGAGGGCAATCACTTTTTCACACAGGGCCATGATGTTTTGGATTTTTTTTCACCTTTAATAATAAACACCTTCATTTACAAATTGCATTTTGTGTTCACTTGTGTTGTCCTTGACAAGGCCTAGGACAACTTTTATTCTTGTATTTTATGTGTCCTTATGTTTCTATTTTGTTTTTAACTGTCTATTCATGTGTTTTATTGGTTTATAATGCTTATGATTTTCAACTGTTTGTACTTGTGTTTTATCTGTTTAACGGTTTTTTAACTGATTTTGTGTAAAGCACTTTGAATTGCCCTGTTGCTGAAATGTGCTA
>NC_045742.1:28148307-28170052 GCF_008692095.1 Etheostoma spectabile
TAAAGCTGCTTTGCCTTGCCTTGCCTTGACTACTGGAATTTTACTACACACGTTTCAGTTCAATTCCAAACTGGAGCAGCCCTGCTGGTATCATTCAACTTATCACCTCATCTGACCTATCTTCCCCTCCCGCCCGATTTTCTGTTATGGTATTTTACAGTAATTTATTGAAATGAAACTGTTGGCATGGCTGACTAGACTATGCTTTTTTTTGTTTAGCAGAGCACCACTTTTTTCCAGCATCCATTTGAAACATGCATTGCCTTACATCTCACTGACCAAAGGAATTGTAGGACCAAGCTTTGACAGTCCTTTACATGGTCATTGTTACCATCATTCTTTTCACTGCTTTTAATATGAAAGTTTGCTTTTGAACACATCTTTGTGTAACTAGTCTGAATTAACACAATTACATATCAACTTTTTTTTTACTTGCTGTATTTTCCGGACTATAAGTCGCTCTGGTGTATAAGTCGCATCAGTCGAAAAATGGATAATGATATGCTATGGTATGTTACCGTAACGCATGAACAGTTATTCAACTATACAATAGCACACAGGACAACATGTTCTAGGTTCTCAAGTCAATGCCCGTAAACAAGGCACTGGCTCAGATCTGGAGTTGGTCCCTGGGCGCTGTATATGGCTGCCCACTGTTCCCTTTTACAGGCTTGTGGAGGAAAAAGTTTATTTTGCATTTTTGATCCTTGACAACAGCTAAGTGTTGATTCACTGTTGTATAACTATTATTATTGTTTTGTGTTTCATTTATCAACTGTACGTTATCTCCTTCTTCCTACTCCATCCATCTTCATCCGCTTATCCGGTATCGGGTCGCGGGGGCAGCAGCTCCAGTAGGGGACCCCAAACTCCCTTCCCGAGCCACATCAACCAGCTCCGACTGGGGGATCCCGAGGCGTTCCCGGCCAGGTTGGAGATATAATCTCTCCACCTAGTCCTGGGTCTTCCGAGGCCTCCTCCAGCTGGACGTGTGGAACACCTCCCTAGGGAGGCGCCAGGAGGCATCCTTACCAGATGCCGAACCACCTCAACTGGCTCCTTTCGACGCGAAGGAGCAGAGGCTCTATCGAGCTCTCGTGATCTGAGCTTTATATTATCTCTAAGGGAGACGCCAGCCACTCCTGAGGAAACCCATTTCGGCGCCTTGTACCCGGATCTCGTTCTTTCGGTCATGACCCAGCCCTCATGACCATAGGGTGAGGGTAGGAACGAAATTGCCCGGTAGATCGAGAGCTTTGCCTTCTGGCTCAGCTCTCTTTTCGTCACAACGGTGCGATAAACGGATGTAATACCGCACCGGCTGCTCCGATTCTCCGACCATCTCACGCTCCATGGTCCCCTCACTCGCGAACAAGACCCCAAGGTACTTAAACCTCCTATCACTGTCCCCACCCGAAGAAAGCACTCCATCGGTTTCCTGCTGAGAACCTTTATCAACTGTATAATTGTTTTGTGTTTCATTTATCATTGTTTTCACATATCATACTCATGTTTTGACTACGGCTTCCCATCGAGCTCATGTTTTGAGAAGTTTGGTCATGTTTTGAGAGACGGCACTCCTGTCCTGGAAACATGGTTTCGAGGCAGGTGCGCCGGACTCACCAGGGCATCGGCTGAGAGTGAGGATTGCCCCCCCCGCTCACACACAATCCCTTGTTTGTTAAGAGAATAAAAAGACGGAGAGTCCCTTGGTCCGACAGAGTTAGCTGCGAGTCACGTACGGGACGTCCACCCACGTTGATGCTGCTCTGTCCGGACTGACGGCTCTCCAGTCCTGTGTCAAGGTAAGAGCTTTGGAGTAGAGTTTACTCTGCATCACGTACTGAGTACAAATCTGTTGCGTGCTGTTTGCTTTGCTGTGTTCTGTAGGAAATAAAGTGATACGTTTATTTTAAGCAGAAAACAGTCTGTGTGATTATTGACAGTGTGAGTCTGATACTCACAGCTGTGCTGTATCCTGTTGGAAGTTAAGAGATATTCATTTTAGCAGAAAGCGGCGTTTGAGTGTGTTGACAGTGTGAGCCTGTCGAACACATCTGTACTGTATTTTGTGACAAGGTAAAGGGACAATTTATCCTGGCAGGGAAAAAGTGTTTTTTGTGGTTATTTGCTTGTAGTCGACCACTCCGCGATCCTGTCTAAAGATTTTCACAAAACAAGGCTGAATACGGTAGGTTTCAGTTATGTTACTTTACCAGTTATTCAACTATAATAATAGCACACAGAACAACTACCAGGGCGTAGCGACGTAACTGCACCGTTGACAAGCCTCTCCTAGCAGCATGTTGTTCAAGCACCCATCTCTGGACTCGTTCCTCCAGCTCTGGTCATCTTCCTTCCTTTGTTTTCATCATTGCATTAACAGTAACCTTTTCGCCAGTCCCTCACCAGTTTCTCACTCACTCCAAACTTTCTTTCTGCTGCTCGATTACCGTTTTCGGCTGCATATTTTACTACCTGCAGTTTGTGATCTGCAGAATAGGATTTTCCTTTGGGGGGCATTTTGTTTGTTTTCAGTTTTTCTCAGTTGCGTTTAGGAGCCCACGTAGTTGTCACAAGCCTAGAGTACCCTTTTGCAGCTAGACACGGTGACAGACTATAATAGAATGCCTTTATTGGCATTATACAAATGTGCAACGAGATTAAAGCAACCACTTTACAGTGTCAACACAAAAATATAAAAATATGAAATTTCAAACATAAAATGTAAGTAGAGCAGAAAAAATGAGGGGGGAGGGGGGCCCTCAGGATGTGATGCACAGTCCTGAGAGCAACTGTATACATATAAAGTAGTAGAGAGATAAAGCGTTTGTACACACATTATGCAGAAATATATTTTGGTTTATCAAAAGTCCTGAGTATTAAATAATGTTTTCAATATGAATTAAAATTTAAAAACATGTTAAATTATATAAATTTTGATGTATAAATCGCACCTGACTAAGTCGCAGGACGCGCCAAACTATATAAAAAAAGTGCAACTGGGTGCCCAGATAGCTCAGATGGTGGAGCGGGCGCCCATATGTAGAGGTTTACTCCTCGAAACAGCCAATTCGGGTTTGACTCCGACCTGTGGCCCTTTGCTTCTTGTCATTCCCTCTCTCTCTCTCTCCTTTCATGTCTTCAACTGTCCTATCAAATAAAGGCCTAAAATGGCCAAAAGATTATCTTTTAAAAAAATTTTTAAAAGAGCAACTTAAAGTCTGGCAAACCTCAGTGAAAATGAACATTAAGGTTGACAAGTAAAAGAAATGTAACTTTTTTGAAAATAGAAGTGGATTTTTAAAACATAGTTTCCAGAGTTACAGTTGAAGCCATGTAACGATGCTATTAACAGCTAGTAACAATCCCCTTGCCAAATAGATAGTATAAGGGGAGAATCTGGCGATTCTGTAAGGCTTTAACCCAGCACTGTACATCCAGTAAGCCAGACTATGGGGTGGCAGTAGTTCAGTCAGTAGGGAGTTGGGTTGGGTTGGCATGTGTGTAATAACAACATAGTGACAACATTGTAATATCCCCATGCGGGATTAATAAAGTAATAAATAAAGTATTGCTAAACTAGTGCTGCAAAATTGTCCCTAACCAATATTTTATGAATTGTTCTTGTCATTTTAAATCCACAGTAACACTAGTGGTTACTTGTTGCAGTGACGCATCATTTCAGCTAAATTATCTAACTATCTTTGCTTGCTAATTTCACCAGGTTTTAACCCTAGTTATATAAAATGAGCTGAACAAAGTTGTCACTTATCTGGCAAATGGAATGCATTCCTACGCTGGGACAAGAGTGTGTGTATAAAGCATTCATGCTACACTGGTGACAGAAAATAAGCAGAACAGCGGCAGTGATGGGTCTAACGTTGGGCCTCACTCCCTTTGGACTGATTTTGTGTGTTTTTGTGTTCAAGTGTATTTTTAACCCGTAAACACAATGTGGCACACCGGGGTTTCAGACTAGCTAAATCCATAGTACCGTGAAGAGGTTTCTCTTCAGAAGTCTACACACAGGCTTGTATCTTGTCCGGTGCAGCTTTACCGACATCATCTAATTTTGACCTCTGGTGTGATTTGGACTCTGGATTAGGACAACTTCAGTGTGTGTTCCTTTCAAGTTATGCCCCTATCTTGCAGTCAGCAGACAGACCGTCTCCAAGAAATGAGCTTTGACTTGTGAAAAACTAAGTCGACAATGTGGGTCTGCAGAGAGGATGTGTTCCAGCCCTTGTCTAGGTGTGGACTTCAGATGCTCTGGTTTGCTCCTGCTTACTGAGAGGAAGAATAGCTTGACAGTAGCTGTGTCACACTATGCTCTCTCTTCACATGTGTGGGTGGAGTAAATCAGCTTGTGCTCACATCTATCTTTTTTCTGTGCCAGGAACTACATGCTGTTTATGTGTATGTGCGCTGCAACCTTATTATCCCTGCCTGGAAGACCTGTGACTTGAAAATAGACACACTCCCCCTCCCAAAAAAAATTGAAATAGCTCTGTCTTTCTACCTCATATCACCAGGTTGTCTGTGGCTTGTTTGTGTGGGATATACTGCGGTGTTAGCCCAAGGTGCTAAAATAGCTTTACTTAATCCCTCAGGTTTCAATAGCTGTCGCCATACTTTATATCACCTGAGCTTAGCGGGGGGAAGTGACACAGGAAACAAAATAGAGGAGCGGAAAGAAGAGGGGAAAGACAAAAGGAGATGGGAAAGGAGACGACAGGCAATGCTAGGGCATTAGGAAAAATAAAGCAAAACAAAACAAGTGGGTAAAGTTAAAGACAAAAATAATGTACGGTCAAAAGGTCTCGTTGAAATCCTCCATTTCTCTCACATCATCTCCTTTTCTTTCTCTCAGCATGACGACAGTCAGTCACTCAATCCTTCAAACAGTGAATCTCTATCAATTATTTATCCTCAGCCCTTGTACTTTCCACTACAGATGGCAGGCTTATTGCAGAGCCCTTTAATCACATCTCCCCTAAGCCAGCTAGGGCTGAAATAGTAATGAAGGATATGTAACATCGAAGCCACAGCATGTTTGCGATGTCATCCACATTGTCAAGCCATCAACACCTACAGCTATGACTCACTGACAGTGGCCTTGCCTTTAAAATAGATCATAGTGGCCTGCAGAAAGGCCTGTTTAACAATGTCACACAAGCACATTCTGCTTATGTGCAAGTGTAAACAGAGGCCGAACAGATCACATGTCAGCACTGTGGACAGGCTTTTGTCATAGGGACAAAACCAGCCAACAGCATTCTCTTATTTTAACTATAGAGAGATGAGGCTATCCATCCATCCATCCATCCATTTGCTATACCCGATTATCCTTTAGAGGGTGCTCTAAGCAATGTATGTCATGCATTTTTTAGGCTACAACATTTTTGTCACATACATTGATATTCATCATAGATTGAGCTATAACCGCAGCAGCGTTAGCATGTAGGCTACTTCCACAATGCACGTTCATAAATCAACCAACTTCCTGTCGGTAATAGGCTGAAACTCTGTTATGGTTTGTGGTGTTTTTGTTGCCGTTTGTAGACCCTGGGCTGTCTAGTAGCATAGCTAGTATGGAGATATTTGATGTATGTGACAAAAAATGTTGTAGCTTAAAACTTGCGTGACATCGCTTAGAGGACCTTTAAGTTTTAAAGTTTTAAACTACAACTCGAGAGTTGTTTGAATGACAGAAATCTGTTCAGATGAGATCTTAATAAGTTTAACACAAACACGTATAGTACAAAACAGCGTGTTTATGATCCCCAAAACATGGATTAACACACTTAAAAAACAAAGAGAGAGATACAAAATGACAATTAACTTTAGATAGCCTTAGTCAAATATTATTTAACAGGAGTAAGGGGGAGACAGTGTTGAGATTTACTTTCTGCATGGATCATAGTACAGTTTTAAGGTTAAGGTGTTAATACATATAACATTGGGGCTCCAAGTAATCCTGTATTTTATTTGCAACTAGATTTACTGACAAAATACATCCTAGCTACACATTTTTTTGTAATGTTAATGTTATGTAGTCATTGTTTTCAATATATAGTTCATAAACCTTTTGTTCGACTAGTTTAATACTGCATTTATATATAGGATATAGTTTTTAAAGGGCAATTATTATATAGCATTTGCAGGATAATACTTATAATACTTACGTATTTTGCGTATTACGTATGTTTACACTTTATCTTTCTCATTCGGCCCATGCCTGCTGCACCTGTATTCACCCTCTGAATGAGACGCTGTGTAGGAGCGCCTGTCTCTTTAAGACCTTCCCGACAAAGCCCAGTCTGTTCTGATTGATTAGTATATAGCAGAACTTTGTACCGTAAAAAATCAGCAATAAAGGCTTTTGAACCAAATACTATACAACTGGACATGTCCCTGCAGTTATTTGACCCCGAAATTGGGGAGAAATGACCAGCATTTGTTGCCGTGACTACAGCTATCTCGCGTTAGCATGCAGCTAGTTAATATATCACTAGCACTAGGCTAACGTTAAATTGTAATGGAACGAAGCAGCACTTTCTACCATCACAAATTGCAGATAAAGGTTGAATGTTGACTGTTTTATATGTTGGCATAACACATTCTCACTCCCAACAAATACTGACGCTTGGTCAAGACCCCTTAGCGTCACTTTGGAACGCTCTGTGTAGCCATTTGACATAATTTTTCAATGCATTTGGTCGGTACCCCTTAGTGTCAATTTCTGATTCTCTGGGTTGGGACCCCTTGCCGTCATTTTTCACCGTGCAGGGTAAAACCATTTAGGGTTAGGGAAAGATTGTGGATGGTGTTAAATAACATTTGTATGACACGCGGAACTAGGTGAAATTCCTGTGTTGTTTGACCAATTTGACATGCATTTTTGTCTTTAATACTACACAATACTGTTTTCATTCTTCTTTTCACCTGATATGATCAGTGCTGGGTAACGGAGAGATGATAGATCGGCAGTATTGTTTTCACGTTTTGTTTGAGTTCCTCTAAAAGGCAGTTTGCTTTTACACAGTGTTGTGTGAAAATGTACGTTTGTTTTACTGTACTCTTACAGTTTCTTTCTTTAGTACTTAAACTGACTTTCTATAGAAACAATTACATTTAAAAGCTATTAAACTCTCAATTTTTTCAGATTTTTCATCCTAATAGAGGCTCCATCTCCACCGTGTGCTTGTGTTGCTTCAAAGTACAAGACACACAGCTTCCTTTGTATCTCAAATTGCTTCAACAGATCACACGTGAGTCAAGGAGCAAAGTGAAAGAAAAATGTCCAATTTTAATGAAACATTGTAGCGGTTTAAAGGCATACTATGTAGTTTCCGTCTTTGTCAAACAGCTCATGTTGGTAATAGGATAATATAGGATAATACGTTTATGTCAAGCATTCTTCTCAAGCGCCTATCTTATAAAAATAAAGTAGCCTGCCTTGTTTGATGGTTTAAAACGTTTTTACATGATTTCAGCTAAATTACTGGTAAATTGCCTTCATAGGCCTACTGTATAATTTTATTTATTGTATTTTGAGGGTAAATATTCCGTTGCACTATTTGCAACGCATTATATGGGCTGGTCCTGGGGGGAGGGGGGAGGCACACATTAACAACACTTCTTAATGGACCATAATAACCATAACCACAATGGAATAAAGGGTAGATCTGTTCAGCCATCACTTCCAGCCCACTCTTCTCAAACAGTTACAAAGATGTTTTAAAGACACACATCTACCAATACTGTAAATGACAAGGTAAACATTATTTATTTCTAAAATATTATATATTGTAACAACACAATAGCAACTTTAGTGCATGTGTAATTGCATGACCATAGATGCATACCTGAAGTTGATGAACTTCTTCACTTGGCTCAACCAACACTTGTCAGGCATGATTGCTGTAAGTGCCTGGTGAGCTGCTGAACCTGTAATCATATATCAGAGTGAGTAAACATCACACAATTCAGAGCAAATGAAAATCAAGCAACCGCTATTGTTGGATCCATGGCTTGTTTTGTCTGTCTTCATTCAGAGGCTCATGTTCACAGCGTCCCCCATGCCCCATGAATGTTGGTTGCGGACATGGTGTAGGACTCCATGCCATATTTTCTGCACAAATGGACCACCACATACAGCCAAAAACCTCACCTTTATGCATGCCCAAAGTAATACTTTTTAACAGCTACATTACAAAGACTTATCAAATACCTTGAATTGCTCCTCGGTCAACACTTGTTCGGAGCAATACCAAAAGTTGTTTGATTCAGATTTTTTTATGGTGCTAGTCTGATTGCACAATAGAAGTAACATAGACTGCTGTAAAATATTTGCAATATAAGCAATCTTCAGCCTTCAGGGCATTTATTAGTCTGTAGAATACTGAATAAATCGGGATGATTGCATACCCATCGTAACTTCTTTCCAAGATTTTTGGTGGCATGCCATATGTCAAGAGAGGGACTCTGGATCTGTAACAAACAACATAGCCTTTGTAATAACATCATTTTCAGAAGAAAAAAGAAAAAAACACATCCCCAGACAGCATATCCAATAAGTTATCCTTACTAAGCAA
This sequence comes from Etheostoma spectabile, assembly GCF_008692095.1. NCBI lineage: Eukaryota > Metazoa > Chordata > Actinopteri > Perciformes > Percidae > Etheostoma > Etheostoma spectabile. Next base: position 28,156,908 of record NC_045742.1, read on the forward strand.
GGCGGAGATTTGTGGGTGGGCATTGGCATTTTCATTAATTGGAAGAGGAGGACAATCTTCCTGTAGTAGTTGCCAGAAAGAAGAGTATTTGTAGCCAGAATAAAGTCACCCCCCCTGCATGCCGTAGTTTAATACTGGCTGTGAGTTCCTTTTACACAGTGTGTCCAAAGGGGCGTAACTGCATTGTGAACTATAATAAGAAAAGAATAAAATAATATATTTTTTTTCAAACATACAAAACACATGCACTTGCAGTCATGTAAAGGCCATTATCTGTTGCTTGGTGCCAACACCAATAGCTGAGATATTTGTATGCAAATGTTTTCACACCTCTACCGGTTACAACCAGTTTACTCAGTCACCTATCCTGCATGCATGTTTGGGTAGAGAGAAGTGAAATAGTTCATCCTGTCTTACCCATTCCAAAATGACTCCAGTCCCCAGGGGATTCAGGGTCACCCGAAACGGCGGTTCACCACAACATGCTATACCGGACATACTGTCCATATAGGTGCACTGCTGTGGTGGCAGCATCAAGTACATGGGGAGCCTATGGAGGGTCTTACTTGGGATGGTGATTTTGGCACTTTTCCCCTCCCCAAGTTGTCCTCACAGAGAACTCATTCTTGTTCAGGAATGTATTGTGATTCCAGGTCAGGAGAATTGGGTGTGTCTGCAACAAGCACAGCTTCATCTAGGCTTATTTCAGCAAGATCCTTTGTGTTGACACAACCAGTACTGTGTATAGAAGCAGAGAATATGTACATTGATTACCTACTCAACACAAACCAGAATACCATTTATTGTCCAAAAAGGTTACATTGAAGTGACATTGAAAGTAGTGTATAGTTGTGAGAATGAACACAGCATTAGTTGAACCCAAAATTTAAGTACTAAGGGAAATGTATACCGTAGCTGAAGAAAAGGAACAAAATCCTCATCCGAGCTGTCCCCATCCTGCCAGTCATTGTGCAAAGGATCCACCCAACAATCGTCCATTTCGATGCTGTACAAAGAGGTACACAGATGAACATCAGACTTAAGGGACATGTGAGTGGGAGGCAATTAACCAGTACAGCACAATACTTACAAGCTGTGCCTCAAGTCATTGGCACCCCCTCATCTGGGGAGTCTTCTTCCGCAATGCTCATGCTGCAATCAGAGTCAAAGTAATTACTGTATATACTGTGTCTTTCACTGGAACACAAACACACATGTGTCTTTGTGTTCCAATGAAAGACACTACATCACAGTTTCAGTGGGAAAGCAATCTCACCTGCCTTTCAAAACGTTGACCTCTTCTGTCTCTTTGACCAATGGTTGTACACCAGGTATAGGGAAATCCTAATCCCAAATTGAAAAGGTTGATGGTTAGTGTACAATGTGCTATCTCCAGAGAACCTGGATTATTAGGATAGAGCAGAGCTCCTTGTGTTTGTTTATTGGTCTTGTCCCCGGTGACGGAGTGTCTGTTGTACAGCTTCCTGTTTTATGTTGATAGTCTGGTTTCCTGTCCTGTCTCGTCTTGCCAAGCTTTACTTTTCTCTGTCTGATTGTCCTGCCCCGCCCTAATGTGCTTCACCTGACGTCTCACCTGTTCCCCATTACCTCGTTACCTCTTGTATTTAACCCCAGTGTTCCCTTTGTCTCTTGTTAGATCCTACTCTCTCGTCTTCGACGTCGTCTCCACGTACCTGCCTGTGAGTTTCCAGATCTGTCACATTTTTTTGGGATTCCCCAGTGCCTTATTGTGGATTTTGGATTTCGTCTTCTGCCCTGTGCTTTTTGTTGAACTCTGTTTAATAAAGCTGTTGAAGCTCCCTCCTGCCGCCTTCCGCTCTGCTTTTTGGGTCCTTCCCCCTACACCCATCACAGAACAACTTCGTAAAAACTGACTTACAACAAGCAAGATGGAGTACATCCATTATTTGAAAACTTGCTTGTGTTCCATCTTGCTTGTTGTGTCGTTTTTTACGAAGTTGTTCACTCATTCATTGTCAGTAATAAACCAGTAGGTTTGGAAGCATCCATTGCTGCTTTTTAGCTCTCGCCAACGGGTGAAAGTCTGACAGAGTGGGACTCTTGTCCAGTTCCTCACGCGGTCAGTTACTCGTTTTCTTTTCCTTGACTATTCTGACCATGCTTTCTTCGCCAACTTGGTCATAATTTACGTCTGAAATGCGTGCTCGTGTCTTCCATAGAGGCTGCTTGTTACATGTTGATGTATATGACGTCGGGCCGTAAAGCAATTTGTGATTTGATTTTCAATTAAAAATAGCAGAGCCGCACTGAAAAGATAGCACTCCTTCTAAGCACTGAGATGTATAATGCCAGCCTATGTTTACCAACCTGTTTAGAACGACTGCAGTGAACAAACAGAAAAACTATATTTAATCAGCTAAAGCAATACAACAAATTACCTCTCCAACAAAGACTCAACGCAGTCACACGTTGGTCATGACTTCAAAACTGGAATCAAACTCCCTACTTCCAAAGCATTATGTTGTATTATGATTAGGTTTATTGGTAGATGTAGGAAAAACCTAATACAAATGTAGACTCAGTTTTTAATTAGTGTCGGCCTAATTACTGAAATATTCAAATATACATATTTTTTTTGATTAACATTTTTTATTCTAATTTTTTTTTTACAATATACAAAACACTCAACTCGCAACATGAACAAATGCACCCCTGCAGTCATTAAAAACCCACCCACAGTGTTCGAATTACAGGGGGTATCAGGGGGGACCGCCCCCCCAAATGAGACTTGGAGCCTTCCAAAAGGCATACAAATAGTAGTTTACATATGTTTTATGTAATAAAATATGTTAGCCTATGCAAAATTATGGACGGATGGATGGATGGATGGATATAGATACTTTACTCATCCCAAAGGATTTTTTGCAGCATTACCATCACATACCAACAATTTAGGAAATTATCTAATGAAACACGATTTTCCAACCTTCACTCCCCATTAGGCTGTACCATTTCTCTGGTACGTTCAGACTGTGTTCTTTTCAATGGACTCAGTGTTGCCAACTTAGCAACTTTGTCACTAGATTTAGTGACTTTTTAGAACCCTTAGCGACTGTTTTTTACAAAAGCGACTAGCAACAAATCTGGTGACCTTCTGTTTCTTCCAGTCTCAGATCCTCCTGGAGTCAATGTTGAAATGTCTCACAGCTGTTTTACCCGAGTTTTCCTCCGCATACTTTAAAACGTATTTGTTTTGTTGTTGAAAAGTCCGTCACTAGCACCAGAGCCGTCATTCTCTGCTGTCACTAAGTGAGACCCGTGTCACATCTAATGTAGCTACTGCCATCCAGTGGCACCTGGTGACACACTTGGCTGAGTAACACAAACAGCCATACTGACTTAAATATCGGTAGGAAAATAATACTTTACATGAGGACCATAACCCAGAAAAAAGCATGGATATATTTTTGAATCTGTTAAATTAAATTGGTAAAAATGTACATTTCAAAAAACTTGAAAGCACATTATATGAAAGACATTTAGGAGATTATCCACACTATTATTTCCCCGGCCTTAATTTGAGGCCAACCTTTAAAAGTCCACTATCACAGGCCCGGCTTTTAATTGACTACCGGTCTTTATTTGAGGAATTACGGAATATGACATTTTTTGTCAAACGACGCCACCCTGGCCATCCCACAAGCCCACTCCTGTATTGACGGCACCATTTCATTCTTCCATCCTTTTAAAATAATCTGGCTATCATTAAGCTAGTCTGGACCCAGTTTCTCATGTGTTTATCCATCCTGTTTAGGATTGGCCCATCTCCCAGAATAAGTACTCTTGGACTGAATGGAACATTGGTCCCTGCAATCTGACATAGGTTAACTTATAATTATAAACCAAACTTTACAAATGAATACTCGTAAACTGATTTACAAATATTCATTTTGGTTTGTGGTAAATTCTTGGTCACAAAGTACCACAACAAAAACAAATAAAACACAACTGACCTCAGGAAAATACCAGACACACAAAACAGTTAGTGTTTTTTAAGAATTATTTGTTAGCTTGCGTGAATAGAAAAAATAGTCTGTTGATTTCCTTAACATTAGATGATAGGAAAAGGCTTTAGTTTGATATTAAGTCATATTTGTAACTTGGTTAGCAACGCAGATATCAGCAGCACAGAACATCTGCAAGCCGCCACGCCTCATACCAGCGACAGGTGCACGTTTCAAACCAACAAAGTTGGTTAACATTATGAACTGAAACAAAACTCTTGGTTAGGTTTAGGAAAAGGTGGTTTAGGTCAAAATAAGTTTGTTTTGTAACCTAAGGTACATACATTTAGTACGTTTACAAACTTACATAAGTTTAAAGTAAAATAAGTCAACGCTGACTTTTGGTTTCACGCGGGATACAAACAGCGATGTCTAGTGATAGCCAAAGGAAGCTTCATGAAAATGATGAGAACCACATTCTTTATTTTCTGAGTCCAAAAGGCGTGCTCTCTGTTCAAAAAAAGGATTGAAAGCATACTGAATTCCTTAAGTCTTTTTTTTTTTTTTAAACCAGAGGCACCAATCACTTGCACACTTTGCAACTTGTTGTTGTTGTCCTGTTGTCCTGGAAACACTTGGGAACATATTCCTGCTGCTCCACATAACTGGCACCACTATGCTACCGCCTGACTTTTGCACATTACATTCTGTCGACTGTATGCATAATTGCACATTTTTTAACTCAAGTTTTGCTGCTCTTATTTTCCTCATTGTATATATCTTCTTATTTGTTACTTGTTTGTCTGTGGACCTAATTGGTTAAAAATGTCTTGTTGTCACCGTGGGATAGCGGGAAACGCAATTTTGATTTCTTTGTATGTTTTGACATGTGAAGAAATTGACAATAAAGCAGACTTTGACTTTGAGACTTTGACTTTGACAATTAGTAGGCGAAAATGAAGAAACTGGTTTGCAAGCTTCATTTAGCCATCACTAGTTGAAAGCAGCTAGAGGGACGGGGGAAAACCTTCTTTACTCCCTACCCCTTGACTTCCAATGCCTTTGCTCCAAGTGCCCTTTTTTGATGTGGCATACTGAGACCAACTACTCACCTGTAAAGTTTCATGACTGCATCTTGCACAGTTGCGATGCCATTACAAAATCTGTCCGTAGACGTAGAAACACCTGGGAAATTACTCAAAACCTCCTCTGTGTTAGTTCCTGCTGCAGTAGTAATCTCCAGGACTCACAAGGTGAAAACAATAAAAGCCTTTTGTAAAAAAATAAATCTAGCATATTGCACATTCAAGGTCAATATTTTCTTAGAAAATACATCTATAGCATTTTGTAGTAGGAACCTTTCAAAGCACCCATCTACAAAACTCTAAATGGCTGCAAGAAATTACTGCAGCAATTTAAGAAAAAAGGAACCCAGGAATGTTGGAAAGAATAAATAGTTCAGATGTGAAAAATGTTCCTAACTTAAATTAATTACCAGGCATCTGCAGAAAGTAGAGTAAAACCTCCATGTGTTTGTCTGCGGTGGGTTCAGGTAACAGGGCCGTGACATTCTAGAAAGTTCAGAGGTGTCTTAATGAAATTGAGGTCTGTGCACAGGGCCCGTGGGAGAGGGAGGGAGTAAGTTACACACACAAACACACACACACACTGGGGAGATGTGTGGCTACATAGACAGAAGATAAGAAAGTAAATTAATTATCATCCGTATTGTTCAATGGGATTCAACACCTCACACTAAAACACACACACACAACGTGACAGTATCACATGATGGTAGAGGAAGCACAAGTGACCATTTCCTTTTTGGATCTACTTCCACTGTAAAAGATAACTATCAACAACAGTTGGTCAGATCAAGTGTTGTTTGTGTGTCTGTGTATGGCTGTGTACATGAAACCAGCTTTTGTGAACACGAGGATGGGTTAGTGTTTGTGACTACATCACTATTTGTGTGTAGGCAAGCGTGGGAGCGAACGTGTGGCCTGGTTGTGGTCGTGCAAAACAACCTTATGACAATTTAATGAATTAATCAAAGCTTATGGGTTTCTTGTTGTTGGATCATGTTCAGCTTGTAGCAGGTGATGTGGGGCCAAGAAACACTGACCTAAAAATAACAAAAGGAGCTGATCCACTGGCACTGGGTTGGAGCTATCATGTTTAATTGCTCCATATTGAATGGTAGAGATGTGTGTTGAGGGTGTCACATTAATGAAGCTAAGTGGAGACATGTGGTATAACCGGTGGTACACCATATTTATTGTCCTGTCCCGGTAATATAATACTACATAATAAATGAAGCTTTATGAACCATTTTCTTAAATTTCTGAACCCACTAGATGGTGCTCTTCGGTTAAAGACTTTCAACCCTTTGTTGAACAGAGAGCACCATCTAGTGGGCTCAGAAGATTAAAAAAATGGTTCACAAAGCTCCAATTTCATGAAGCTGCATTTGGTAATCACTATATTATGCGAACAGTTGTTCTGGGGAGCATTGTTGACTGATGCCAAAATGTGCCCATACAAGCAACATGATATATATTTTTTTATGTATAACCTCTTTCTCATTTACACCCGCCCATAGTTGCATTTCTTCAACATTTGAGTAATTTTTTCCTATCAAGTTAGATTGGACACACATCGTTAATTATAAATTAATTAAAACCACTAGGTGGACCATTTCCGACTTGAATTATGAACTGAAATGAACCCACACACAGCGAACTCTGTCTGCCGTCTGTTTTTAAATAGGTTAGAATGATTGTTTGTTGTCAGGTGCATTACAGAGGTAGGTAGCAGCCTATCTGAAGGAATGAATTCATTGAATATGTGATTTGATTGACGCATGGTCACAGAGTCATAATAAGATAAGATTTTGATAACTCTTTGATTAAATACCTAGCCCTACCAGCACCTATTGTTTTCTATGTCAGCTCACACACCAGTGGTGATAAACACTGTCCCAACTCTTCCAAAAATTATCGATTTTATTACATTTGCTTCCTGGATTGACAATTATAATGTGAGTTCAATTCACATTTCTCCTGACTTAGCACTGTAAAGGATTCCAAGAATCTAATATGAATGCAATGAGAGATGCCTATTGCCTCCTTTGTTTTGCTAATGCTTGGCATTCTTTTGCCTGTCTGACGCATCAAATAACTCAACCCTCTGCAACAGGGCTATTGTGTGTTGCACTCAACTCTTGGCAACTATTTCTGTTATTGTTATTATGTCTGTGCTACACAATGGTTACCAATCTTCTGAACTGTGGCATTAAAAGTGACTTACAAAACAGTGAGAAGGCCTACTTAATGTTCATCATGTTTACTTTCTATAGCATGGCTGTGTGTAGTTTATTTGTCTAGTATGATGATGGTTAAAAGGTCCTATTAAATGAAAAGCTTATTTCTAATATCAGCATCTCTCTCATTTGTAATTCTAAACTTCTCTAGTGGGCCATCATGGCAATCATTAATATGAATAAAAGAGGAATTCTCAAGCGGAGAAAATGATTTAGTCTGAAAATCATTGAGTGAATAGAGGGTTATATCTTATCATTTTGGAATTTTTAAACCCAGCTTCATAATTCCCATGGATTGTCACTTTTACACCTGTAGTTTGGTTAATTAAACCTAGCTCCGGGGAGTCACTCCCCGGAGTCCTTTTGTTCTTTTTTCCCCAGCATGTTCCCTCGGACCGGAGAGGCTCCAGGATCGTGGTGGCAGGTGTCGCCATGGTCCCGCTCCACGTTCTGCGATGCCATATTCATCTTGCTACACTCTGCTGTGCCTTGTAGTGCCCACAGTGACCCGCTATGCCATGAACTATTACAAAGAACTGCTACAAACTACTATTTTTTCTATTTTTGTTATTTCCACTCTTATTCTAACCCCAACCGGCCCGTCAGATGCCGCCTACCAAGAGCCTGGGTCTGTCCGAGGTTTCTGCCTAAAAGGAAGTTTTTCCTCGCCACTGTTGCACTGTTGCTTGCTCTGGAGGAGACTACTAGAACTGTTGGGACCTACTCTATCTGTAAAGTGTCTCGAGATAACTCTTGTTATGAATTGATACTATAAATAAAATTGAATTGAATTAATTTGGTCTGGACCGAGGGGGTTGCCTTTAAGGGCACTTTCACACCTATAGTTTGTAGATCGGTGCCATTTGTGGTCAATGTTGAGCGTAACGTGTTACAAAAGTAACGCAATTCCAGTAGTGCATTCCTTTTTGCTGTAATATAACGCATTACTACCGCACCTCTGGTAATATTGTACTTGTTACAATCTCAGTAATGCAAGTTACAACGCATTTCAACGCAACATTTAGGGGTGTTTTTGTTTTTCATTTCTTCACAGGAAAAAAAAAAGTGTAATTTTCCTCTTGCTGTCTCTGTTTCTGTTCCCGTGGTCAGAGCCAGAGACGGTACGGACAACATTTGTGTCCCAACCACATTCTATGGTCCCAACAGGTGACAGTACGACAGAGCGGAACGCAATGTGTCCGAGCTTGGGAATTAGTTGGGAATTAATGTTTAGGCTTCTACACGTAATACCATTGCATTTTATCAGACGTGGAGAGTTACTATGCCTGTATGCTTCCAATGATGACCAAAAACACTTGTCTTTTACTGGGACCATTTATTGTTCAATATGTTGCAGTTTTACAAACCAGAAAGTGAGCAGATGGGCATGTTTTGCATCTAGCGTCTCACGTTCATCTCAGTAAGCTAGTAAGAGTACACAACAGACTAATTCCATGTAGGCTACTTCAAAATAAAAGGACTTACTGTGACAGTTTGCAGTAAAACTACATTACTGTTTAACAAATAATGTTGTGTACCTTTTCACATATCAGCTGTAAATCAAGTACTGTATATAATGTAAATAGTAAGTTTTAATCAAACTATAATTGACCATTTCCTTTAGACTGTTTTAAACTCACCATGAATTTCCTATTCAAGTGCAGTGCTGGTGTAGGTCTTTCTTTGCCAATTAAACCTTAAACTGCAACTGTTTCACAACCTTAATGACCAAGGGGCACAGAATTAGGGAACACTCCTATTGGTCATTTTAGAGGGGAAAAATCAAATTACCTATGTGGTTGTATGGTTTGAAGGACTTTTTAGATAAAGGTTTAATAATTCAAATTAAAATAATAACAAAACATAAAATTATACAGTAAATTGTTGTAATGTAGCAAAGTAGTATTGTTTTATTGGGCAGTCATCTCATGTCTGTGCGCCTAATTACAAAAAAATACACTTGTTTAAAATAAAAGCTTTAGGTTGTGGTTATGCCCTTGAGACAAAGACAAAGAGCCGTTGCACACATCTGCGTGAGACGTGCAAGTAAAAAGCACATCTGACGCTCTGGCGGACTTGACATTGAGTAAGCGCGTCATTAAACTGGTGAGGCCTCTCATCGTTATGGGCAAGTGAGAAATCACGTGAGCTGTTTTCAATAGGTCAGTTAACTCGTTCGTTTGCCCCTGTTTTTGATGGCTTCTCCCTGGTTGGCTTTACAGCAGCAGTGACAGTTTGCGAATCCACAACATAAAGTGAACTAAAAGAGAATCTGCCATATTTTGTTTGGTCAGCAGAGACACTAACAGAAGTGGTTGACGTAGTATAGAAAATCTGGGGCGGAGTTTCTGAAAGGGGAGGTTGTATTTGTTTGACAGTTGAATTCAAAGCAGCATTGATTACTACATCTTTAAAACCATAAATTACAAATTTTTAAGAAGAGGTAGGAGGAGAAAACCACATGTGTGTCCTAAAATATAGCTCATTTTAACATTGAAAGAATTACTTTGCAAGACATTTTGGAAACAATATTGCTTATACATATTGCCTGGAGTAAAGTGTTGGTTTTACCTTTTTTTCAGATCAGCAAATTTTCTGTTAATGCCACCGGCAACCAGCACGCTGTGACCTCCTGTGCTGGGGTTTGTGCTGGCCGAGTTTGAGTTGTTTCAGCCACTTAATCAAAGCTCCGTAGATATTGGCAGAGACTGCAAGGTGCTGAAAAATATTAGTACATTAAAAGATAAAGCTGAAAACAGCTTTTTTGACAAGTAAAGGATGATAACATTGGGGACGCTAAGTTAAGTAATCACACTTCTGCTCTAAAACTTAAGTAATATTACAAAATAACAGTGTCCTAGTTCAGGCAAAGAATAAGGTGAATATACAGGTTATGGTTTGCACTTGAAGTAGAGATGGCTAAATGAAGCTTGATGAAGCTTTGTGAACCATTTTCTTTATTTTCTGAGCCCACTAGATAGAGCTTGTGGTCTAAAGAAAAAGGCTCAATGAACGCCAACTCAGTGTGTGTGTGTGTGTGTGTGTGTGTGTGTGTGTGAAGCTACAAACCGGGCTGCAATGTAATCTAATGGTGCAAAAGTGCAAACTTCAATTACTGTCCACTAAAAGTGCTGGTTTTGCCACTAAGGGTCGGATTGATATTAAAAGTATATTGTATGTTATTATAATTAAGACAGCAGTGGGAAATGCAAGTGGGGGGAGAAAAATCCGGGTCGTTTGTTGTTTTTGAGTACAGAAAGTAGCTGAAATTATGGTTTGTTGTGCTACAGGTACAAATGGATCATAACACTCTGGGCCATACACTGCACCTTGGAGACCATCGAATTTGCAGTGACGAATAAGAAATCCAAAACCAAAGCACATGAATCATTAAAGAAAAATGCTGTTCTAAGAGTGGAGAGCTGCAGACATAGCGGAGGTAAGCTAATGGCATTAGCTAAAGTTATTGAGCGTTGACCTGACACCAGTATGTTACACATGAAAAGCATGGTAGGATAACGGCAACTTCTCTATTTTTCTATAATGTGGTCAGACAGGTATGCTATCTGAGCCTGTCAGTGGCAAAAACAGTAATTTTAATGTACGTACATTGATGGTCGCTATTGCCCATAGGAATATATTGCAGCCTGTTTCACGACTGCCTGTTACGATTTTCTCGCTCCATACTGGACCAATTTTAAAGATTTTTGTTTATATTAGTCACAAACACACACAAAATAGGTTCTAGGTTGAAAAACTCAGAAATTCCGAGGGGTAAAGACTCTCTAACCAATTTCTCTAAGAAAGATAGAAAGTTGAGACTTTTACTCACTGGGTGTTTTTTCATTTTACTTTCTAAATGAGCTGAGTGATTAAGGGTGTTCAACATCCATTTATGCCTAATTGTAGGAGTAAACATGAACAGTGTTTACATTTTCATAAATTTTATGTTGACTGTCTGATGCTGGAATTTATTACAAGGTCTACATGGTGTAATAGAAATATGTGATGTAATGGGGAAACTGTGTACCTACTTAGCATCATAGTGGCCCAATGGTTAGCACTGTGCAACCAGCAAGAAGGTTCTGGGTTTGAGTCCAGGTCGTTCCAGGCCTTTCTGTGTGGAGTTTGTATGTTCTCCCCATGTTTGCGCGGGTTTCCTCCGGGAGTTCCGGTTTCCCCACCATCATAAAAACATTTACTAGGTTCTTCAGTCAGTGCCCTTGATCAAGGCACTGGCTCAGCTCTGGAGTTGGTCCCTGGGCGCTGTAAATGGCTGCCCTCTGCTCCCTTGAGGGATCATACCCACAAAGTCATCACGAATAACAGAAATATGGCAGAAATATGGTCCACTGGGCATTCCTGTCATGCCTCTGACTGGATGTTATAGTCTGGGAAAAGTTTATTTTGAGGAATAATTCAGACACCACCCCTGCAACATGTGCACTCCAAAATATCAACTGTCAACCAATGCTGCCGTTTTTTTTTTTCTTTTTTATTAACAATGTGAACAAAATCAGATCCACGAGTACCCTCTGTGATAAGATTAATGTAGATTAATGTATCCTGTATTAGTCCAACAAGGGTAAATTACAATTTACACTCTGTTGTTATTACACACATTACACACAGGCCTGAATTACACTCACATCCTGATTACCTATACATGCACTAAATGGAAGGAGCACCTTGGCAGTGCACAGGAGGTGAACTGGCACCTCTCCAGCTACCAACAACTGGCATTACTACTTCCTGTAGTCGGCTGGCTGGAATAAGGTTACACATAAAGGAAGGTGATTAAGAGACTTCCTCCACCACTAACAAATCCTGTGAAACTGAGTTTCACTCTGTTAGTTTTCATGAATATATTTTACTAACAATACTTGCAAATGCCTGTTAAAATACATTTGTATGGTGTGGTATGGCTGATGTGATATTTACACTTTTCATTATAAAGCAAGTTGTGGCCCTACATTAATACAGTGGAAGTATTAAAACACTTAATCCACAAATGCACACAGCATACTAATCAGGGCTAGTTGGACAGCATACAGTTTGAGGACCCACTGAAGCCCTCAGGTAGTAATGTCCAACTGAAGGTTTGTGAACCATTTTCTTTGTTTTCTGGGTTAGATTTACAAGCAAATGGGAAAACAAGTTATTGAGGGGAAGTTGGAAAATGTGCTTGCATGCACTTCAACATAACCTTGTTAAACATCAAAGCGTAACAGGAATCAGATTTCTCCGACACCCTGTTATAAATTGGCATATTGTCAGCCTTGCAGTTATATATATATATATATATATATATATATATATATATATATATAGATATCTATATATATATACATAAGCCTGAGAGGGAGATTTATTTTAATGTAACTTTTAAGTTATGCTCCAACATGCGCAAGAGTGTATTCCAATCAATACAGAAGATAATAGAAATGATGATGATAGTAGTAGTATTATCAACTCCTGTGCTTTGGTACCTCTAATCTATTCAATTATATTTAATTCATGTAGCGCTAAAAGAGCAGGTCTAGACCGTACTCTGTGATGTTATTTACAGAAACCCAATTGTTCCCACCAAGAACAAGCACTAGGCAACAGAGGTAAGGAAAACTTCCTTTTAAGAGGCAGAAACCTCGAGCAGAACCATGGCTCAGGGTGGGCGGTCATCTGCCTCAACCTGTTGGGGGTGAGAGAAAGACAGAGAGAGACAGACAGACAGACAGAGAAGAGACAGAGAGATTTGGTGTTCCATCAAACTGGAAAATTCTCGTTTAATTTGGCAAGATAGTCTTAAAAATTCTAGGAAGGCCCTCCGTAATGCCAGA
>NC_045742.1:28170062-28170316 GCF_008692095.1 Etheostoma spectabile
TCTCGTCATTAATAGAGGAAAATAGGAACAACCCCAGGTTTCTTTTCTGCACTGTAGCCAGGCTAACGGAAGGTCACAGCTCTTTTGAGCCAAGTATTCCAATATCTCAACAACTTATGAGCTTCTTCAATGATAAAATTATAACTATTAGAAATAAAATTCACTAAGACCTGCCTTTAACTGGCACTGACTTATCTCTAAACTCAGAAACCTTACAAGCAGCTTTGCTTCACTTGATCTTTATCAATTTAATT
>NC_045742.1:28170326-28170549 GCF_008692095.1 Etheostoma spectabile
TTCTTCATCTAAACCATCAACCTGCCTCTTTGACCCCATCCCGACTAGGCTACTTAAAGAGGTTTTACTCTTAGTCAACACTTCTCTACTAGATGTAAGCAATCTGTCTTTAATAACAAAATCTCCACATTTAAGAGTAGGCTTAAGACTTTGCTCTTTGATAAAGCTTATAGTTAGGGCTGGCTCAGGAGAGTTCTGAACCATCCCTTAGTTACGCTGCTAT
>NC_045742.1:28170559-28173829 GCF_008692095.1 Etheostoma spectabile
TGCTGGGGGGACTTCCCATGATGCACTGATCACCTCTCTCTTCCTCCTTCTCTCCATCTTTATGCAACCTCATCCCATTAATGCATGTTACTAACTTGACTTCTTCCCTTACCTGGAGTCTTTGCTCTCTTGCCCCCCTAGACTTGTGCTCTCTGGCCCCTCTCCTCTCCTATTGCTTCTTGCATAGACCTAATCTAATGATCTGTTGGATCTAAATGGCCTTGTCGGTTGCATTTCCTCCACTTATCACTTTTCTACTTTTTTGTTTTTTTACACAGGGTTATTTTCAGTCTAACGATATCTGTTACGGAGAAAACCAACCAAAAAAGGGAGAACACAAAGTAGTGATAGCCAATTGAAGCTTCATTAAGCATTTTCTTTGTTTCCTCAGCCCACTAGATGGCTCTCTCTGTTTGACATTGGATTCAAAGCACACTGAATTGAAGCAGTTAAGCTAAGACTGCATTTTATTGGGCTCATTAAATAAAGAAAATGCTTCAGGAAGCTTCATTTGGCCATCACTTACGTAAATGCAATGGCTGTCTTCACATCTATATTTCATTTAAAAGTAATCTTTATTTCCATCAGATATGACTTGTCAGGCTGCAGTTTATATTTCCTTTAAAATGGTATGCTTTCTGTTTGAACAATACCGGATGCAGTCATACTAGTCTCTGTCATCCTTTGCTAGAGGCCAAGCAGTGATAACAGGTGTCAGAGATCGGCAACCAGAAAATGCCGTTAATCAGATAAACATAGTGACAAATGCCAAAATATAGAATTGAAGATTATGGAGGCACTATGGACCTTTAGAGTTTGTGTGGCCCACCGGTCAGCAGAGACAGGTTGGTAGTCCACATTAGTTTTGTAGTGTATTTGAATGTAGAGTTGCAGATCAAATATATAACATTTTGCCTCCTCAGAAAAAATTAGAGCTTGTGCGTTTCGAGTGTCACAAGCTGCTTTCTTTTTGTCTCCATAACCTATCAACTTTAAATTTGCGCTATTAAAATTGTACTTTGACCACTAAATGTAGGTGCATGGGGCAGGGGCTTAAAAATATCAATGTTTAGCCTTGCATAGTACAATCAAGGACATTTTTTTAAAGATAATTTATCTTTAATGGGAGGGTTTTGAGTGCTTCTTCAGAATTGCATTAAATGGTATAGAAAATACATCTGCAACAAGCTATTCACACATACACATTGGTGCCAACAGTGTGACCAAATGTAAACACCAGCCCCCTCTGTTTTAATTTACCACTGTTGAAAATAGTCTCATGGTTTTAGCCCTTTCTCCAAGATGATGAATCATGTAGCCAAAGAACGTTTGACCCTCTCTGTCCATTCACATTTAATAACAACCAAGTAACCAGAACATGGAAAACACTTCACTACATTATAAATAAGTGGTAAATATTTGGAAGTCACATAAAAGCTGCAAAATAAAAAAAATAGCCCCTTGCTTCAGTTCTCCTCGAAATCTCTACTCTTTTTTTATATATATATATACTTTGCATGTGTGCGTATTTGTGTGCTTGCACAAGTAAGGTCTTACAGATTAGGGAAATCATCCATGGTAATTATTGGCTTTTACTTCGGAAAAAGGTCAGGGATGAGGTGAAAGAGAGGGTTAACGGCGTAAATGTGCTACAGGACTCTTCAAAGGCTGAATCTATTTTTACTAGATCTGACTGATAGCTGACATCTGCAGGGCAGCAACACACACACACACACACACACACACTCTGAGGATACTGTATCCAGTCATATTTTGTCCCTGACCGTTGTCATCAACTGTCCCTCACTTGTGTTGTTGAAGTGCAACACATTACCACTGGCATTGTCTGCATTGCCAGACCTTCATCCACAGCGCTTCGGATAAGGGTCTGGAGTGTTTTTTTTGTTCGCAAAAATTACAACTAACAAAGTGATGGCGTCACACTTTTCGTAAATAAAATCGTAAATGCCCATCTTGTTTGGGTGTAGCACATTTATTGGAGAACATTGAGAACCACTGTGCAGCTGCGCTGGAGCGCATCCTGAGGGCCAGGTGTGCAGAGAAAACTGATGACGTAGGAGACATTTATAGGAAACGCTCCCGGAAGCGCAAACGTGAGCACTCTTTAGGCCCTTAGTTCAATGCAGGCTGCCAGACATTGGCTAAAGTCTAATATGCTCCGGGTACTGGTATGGGGAATATGCCTCCCGTGGAACGGGAAATGCCGGCTTTGACGTCTCTGGGTCCAGAGTGTATGGCGGCTACTCTGCGCTGCCTGATCAAGGAGTGCGATAAGACTGACAGTCTGGTGTGTCGAGCCTACAATGCAACCTCACAGGAAGCTCATTCTGGTAATGCGCTTGCCATTTTGTTGGCAGCTCTTAGGAAGACTGCCAATCATGAACATGTCATGCATGTTTTAGACTACATTTGTTGTCACATACAACAAACATCTACTCACATCCGCGAGCTGCTTGTCCCCAGAACACACTGTAAAAAACATCTCCTCACTAACTGCTTGCTGCCTGTCCCAAGAACACACTGTTAAAAAATTTCTCGCTATCTGCTAGCTGCCTGTCCCCAGAACACACTGTAAAAAACATCTCCTCACTAACTGCTAGCGGCCTGTCCCAAGAACACACTGTAAAAAAAAGTCTCACTATCTGCTAGCTGCCTGTCTCCAGAACATCCATCCATCCATCTTTGACCGCTTATCTGGTATCGGGTCACGGGGGCAGCAGCTCCAGCAGGGGACCCCAAACTTCCCTTTCCCGAGGCACATCAACCAGCTCCGACTGGGGGATCCCGAGGCGTTCCCAGGCCAGGTTGGAGATATAATCTCTATAATCTCCCTAGGGAGGCGCCCAGGAGGCATCCTTACCAGATGCCCGAACCACCTCAACTGGCTCCTTTCGACGTGAAGGAGCAGCGGCTCTACTCCGAGGTCCTCTTGGATGACTGTGCTTCTCACCCTACCGCTAAGGGAGACGCCAGCCACCCTCCTGAGGAAACCCATTTCGGCCGCTTGTAACCTGGATCTCGTTCTTTCGGTCATGACCCAGCCTTCACGACCATAGGTGAGGGTAGGAATGAAAATTGCCTGGTAGATTGAGAGCTTTGCCTTCTGGCTCAGCTCCCTTTTCGTCACAACGGTGCGATAACCAGAATGTAATACCGCACCGGCTGCTCCGATTCTCCGACCAATCTCACGCTCCATTGACCCCTCACTTGCGAACAAGACCCCAAGGTACTTAAACTCCTTCACTTGGG
>NC_045742.1:28173839-28174001 GCF_008692095.1 Etheostoma spectabile
AGGACTCACCCCCTACCCGAAGAAAGCACTCCATCGGTTTCCTGCTGAGAACCATGGCTTCAGATTTTGAGGTGCTGATCCTCATCCCAGCAGCTTCACACTCTGCTGCGAACCAATCCAGTGAGTGCTGAAGGTCACAGACCGATGATGCCATCAGGACCA
>NC_045742.1:28174026-28182295 GCF_008692095.1 Etheostoma spectabile
CATCATCTGCAAAAAGCAGCGATGAGGTCCTGAGCCCACCAAACTGCAACCCCTCCCCGCCCCGACTACACCTCGATATCCTGTCCATAAATATTATAAACAGGATTGGTGACAAAGCGCAGCCCTGGCGGAGGCCAACCCTCACCTGGAACGAGTCCGATTTACTGCAGAGAACCCGGACACAGCTCTCGCTTTGGTCATACAGAGATTGGATGGCCCTAAGAAGGGACCCCCTTACCCCATACTCCCGCAGCACCTCCCACAGTTTCTCCCGGGGGACCCGGTCATACGCCTTCTCCAGATCCACAAAACACATGTAGAACTGGTTGGGCATAATCCCAGGCTCCCTCCAGGATCCTTGTGAGAGTCCCCTTTTTGAAGAGGGGAACCACCACCCCGGTCTGCCACTCCTTGGCACCGTCCCAGACTTCCACGCAATGTTGAAGAGGCGTGTCACCAAGACAGCCCCTCACACCCAGAGCTTTCAGCATTCTGGACGGATCTCATCAATCCCTGGGCTTTGGCGGTGGAGTGTTTGACTACCTCAGCAATCCACCAGGGAAATTGACGACAACCCCCATCATCCTCCAGCTCTGCCTCTACCACAGAGGGCGTGTCAGTGGATTTAGGAGTTCCTCAAAGTGCTCCTTCCACCGCTCTATTACCTCCCCAGTTGAGGTCAACAACGTCCCATCCTTACTGTATACAGCTTGGATGAGTCCCGCGCTTCCCCTCCTGAGATGGCGAACGGTTTTCCAGAAGCACCTTGGTGCCGACCGAAAGTTCTCCATGTCTTCTCTGAACTCTCCCACACCCGCTGCTTTGCCTCTGTACGGAGAGGCTGCAGCCTGGGCCGTCGTACCTTGCGACTGCCTCGGAGTCCTCCGGGATAACTATCCGAAGGACTCCTCTTCAGGGTGTTCGTGGGTTACCGCCCCTTGAGGCACCTAAGACCCTTAGCCACAGCTCCAGCTGCAGCTTCAGCAATGGAAATTTGAACATTGTCCACCAGTTCACTGCCCCCAGCCTCACAGGGATGCACAAAAAGCTCCGCGGAGGTGTGAGTGAAAGTCCGTCGGACAGGGGCCTCTTCCAGACATTCCCAATTTACCCGCACTACGCGTTTGGGCTTACCAGGTCTTTCCAGAGTCTTCCCCCATCCACTGACCCAACTCACCACCAGATGGTGATCAGTTGACAGCTCTGCCTCTCTTCACCCGAGTGTCCAAAAATACGGCCTCAGATCAGATGAAACGATTATAAAATCGATCATTGACTTTGACCTAGGGTGCTTGGTACCACGTACTTATGAGCATCCCTATGTGAACATGGTGTTTGTTATGGACAATCCATGACAAGCAAAGAAGTAAACAACAGACACCACTCTGGTTCAGACCAATCACGCCTCTCAGTATCTTCCATCATTGCACGTGGCGTTGAAGTCGCTCCCCAGCAGAACTATGGAGTCCCTACTGGAGCCCCATACAGGACTCCATTCAAGGTCTCCAAGAAGCCGAATTCAGAACTCTGCATATGCACAAACAACAGTCAGAGTTTTCCCCATCACCCGCAGGCGTAGGAGGGGCAACCCTCTCGTCAACGGGGTAAACTCCATACGCGGCGCTCAGCCGGGGGCTTGTGAGTATCTCACACCCGCCCGGCGCCTCACACCCTGGGCAACTCCGTAGTAGGACAGAGTCCAACCCATCCAGGAGTACGGTTCCAGAACCGAGACTGGTGGTAGAGGTAAGCCCCACCAGATCAACTGGTAGCGCTCCACCGCACAAGTTCGGCTCCTTCCCCACCAGAGAGGTGACGTTTCAATCCCCAGACCAGCCTCTGCGCGGGTCTGGTCCGTCGAGGCCCTGACCTTGCCGTCACCACTATGGCAACGCACCCGACCCCAGCGGTTCCTCCCACAGGTGGTGAGCCCATGGGATGGAGATAGGGGTGCCACGTAGCTTCTTCGGGTGTGCCCGACAGGGCTCTGTGGCAAAACCGGCCCGGTCGCTCCCTCTCTACCTCGGTCTTTCATGGGGTCTCCAGAACACACTGTAAAAAACATCTCACTAAAACTAAAAAAGCGGCCCCTGTAGCAGCCCAGGGTCTACAAACTGTGCCCAAGTGCACCACGAAGCATGCACAAACAGAGTTACAACGTTCCAGCCAATAACGACAAAAAGGATTTGGGGGTGGGGGGGGGCGTTAGTGTGCGGAAGCACAGAAGGGAGGGGACGGTGAAAGGAGGAGGGAGGGGCGAGCTAGTCTCATTTGTTCGAAAGTACTTTAACTTCAACAAGAAGCACTTTTGTATTTTTACCATGTATATTCACTTCAAGGTGCAAATATCTTAAACGTCTCTTTTGTGATAATATAAGGCCAACGTTCTCTGCTTCTGTGTGCTTGGTGATTAAAAGATATTTCCTGTTGATGAGTCATAAAGAAGCATAAAGACATGTTGTCCGTGGTATCCTTGGTGCTTTTCTCCCTTGTTTCCTTTACCTTTCTTCTTTCACTGGGTTTTCTGTGTTTTAAAATGCTTTTCAGCTTTTGATAAAGCGATATTCCATGAAGGGGATCTTTCAGACACACACTGAATGAGATCCCATGGTAAACTGGTTGCCAGAGTTTATTATTATTAGTAGTAGTAGTAGATAACTTTATGTCCCATGTAGCATTTGGAGCCGCACAGTCGCAAGGCACTTCATGAGTGGACATGAGATATATAATAAATGTAAATGTTGCTGTATTTATATAGCGCTTTCCAGTCTAAACAACTGCTCAAAGCGCTTTTACATCTACAGGATACATTCACCATTCACACACATTCATACACTGTGGCCGGGGCTGCCATACAAGGTGCCACCTGCTCAGCAGATAAACATTCATACCATCACACTCCGATGCGCAGCACGGGCAACTCGGGGTTGTGTCTGCCCAAGGACACTTCGACAATGACTGCAGGGGCAGGCATCGACCACCAACCTTCGATTGGCAGGCAACCGCTCTACCACTGAGCCACAGCCGCCCCATAATAAAATAATACAAACAAATAGTCCCTACATCAGACACCCACAGACTAATATGAAGAACATCATACACACACACTACAATACACTACACTGTACTAACACCCTTGGGTAGGAACAGGCCAGCTGGAATCTAGCTCATTTTGACTGATTGAATGCTTTTATGGTGTGGTGCAAGAGAGAATTTGGATCGTTCTTGGTCAGAAGGGTTGGGCAGAATTGTCAGTAATTTAAAATGAGATGCCAGGGGCTAAGTGTAGTCAAATACAATGTTATTGGCTTTTCTCACCAGTCTTTGTAAATGTGTTCATCCCAGAAACTTACTGACAATGTAACTGTTTTTCTGATTGTCTTTTTCTGTGACTCAGTGGCATTCCAAACCAGAAGTTGATACAGCAAGTTAAAACACTTTCAATAAAAGCAGTTTAGAACATTTGGACGTTTGTTTTGACATTTAAAACAAGCAGTTTCTTTAAAAGTACATTCTTTGTTTATCTTAGTGTGCAAAAGTTCAGTCCATGAGTCCATTTGAGCTTGTTGTTCAGTACAATGCCAAGGTTTTGTAGTTTGTAACAACCTGAATAAGCCCCCCATTGATAAAGATGTCGGTGTATTACTGTGACTTTCCAAATCTATGGAGATTTCTTTGGACTGTGTTGATTTAAAATTAAGTGTGACTTATTGCACCATTTAAAAAGGAGTTAGAACTGCCCATATGTCTACTAATCTCCTGTAACAGACTCACTAGAGCTGTGTCATCTGCATGTATAAAGTGCTTGTTTTGTAAAGTGCTAGTGCATGAATTTGTGTATAAATAAGTGTAAATGAACAAAACACAATCCTTGTGACTGCCTGTGGATGTTGTCATTGCATTAGACAACATAAGCCCACTCTGACCCGCTGGATAATACGGTAAGAAGTCCATGATCCAATAAATATTACCTGTACTAAGATAGAATTCACTGGCTAAAATGTCTGCAAGAATCTTAGGAGCATGGTGTTAAAGGCGGGTGAAAAGTCCACAAATAGAATTAGCATGAGTCTTTGGTTTCTCAAGGTGAGTGTGCAAAAGGGCATTAATGTCAAAATTGATCATCTACCCCCTGGAGGCTTGATAAGAGAATTAGCAGGGGGTCCATTAAATGTGGTAGGTTTGGAATACAATGTACCTCTTTAACAGACGCTCCAGGCCTTATGACAGAGATGTCAGCACTGAAGGTCGTAAATTATTAGAATCTGTGGGTTTGGCCGTTTTGGCACAGGTACAATTGTAGGGTTTTTCACAGGATAGCAACTTACAGAGGTTAAGAGAGGAGTTAAAATGTCAGTGAAGGCTGGGACTAACTGTTCTCCACCAGTGCTCAGGGCCAGGGCTTTTCCGTGGTTACAGCGACTAAAAGGTGAAAGACATCCAATTGTTGATGTTAGGACAGATCCAGGGGGTGGAGGGGAAGACGATGCCAGCCCAGCATTGCTGCCCCTGCACATTAGCCATGGTTTCCCTGCCATGCCTCTGGGAGTTGCCTGACACCAGGTTGCCTCAATCTTCTGTCTGTAACAAACTTATCCAGCGTATTTGTTTTTAATCTGTCTCTGTATGTCCCTTTTGGATGTGTCATTCGTTTCCAGCAGTTTTTTTCTTATCAATCAAAAGATGCCTTAATATTTGAGATCCAGGGTTTGTCGTTTGGAAACACTTTTGTGGTTTTTATGGGTATGAAATGTCTCACAGAAATGATTGTAGTCAGAAATGTTATATTGTCATATATCAGTTCATTTAACATTGTCCCAGATTGTGCAATCAAAACAATCCTGCAGGGCCATAATACTGTCATTATTCCAGTTTTACTGAGCGTTCCTGGGGCTCTCCCCCTGCAGGAGCCTCTGATGGCCGGAGTAAACCACATTGTGGTCAGATGCCCCCAATGGTGGGAGCAATGATGAAGAGTAGGTGTCTTTGAGAGTTACATAAGATAGGTAAAAAATGATTTTTCCTGGAGGGACAGTCCAAATAATTGTAATGTGCGTAAGCACTTTTTTAAGGAATAATTAAAAACTCCTAAGATAAACGTAGGGGCAAGGAGACAGTGAATCAAGCTTGTGGGAGAGATTGAAAATAATGTCCAGTGCCCTGTCAAAATGCCTTTGGGTGTAGCAATACGACAGTAAGAAATATCTGAGGAACTCTCTGGGCAGATAGAAAGGCTGAAGGGAGATGCACAGCAGTTATATAACGGGGTAAGATCTCAAAACACTAACCAATCAGAGCGATGGGCTTTTTCAGAAGGGGAAAAAATGTGTATTTGAATGTTCAGCAGTAATTATGTTGTAGTGGAAAACCCCAAATACAAGTATGAACCTGAAAATGAACATGATATGGGACATTTAACTGTTTAGCTGATTGTCTAAGGTTGTGATCCAGAGCACTTATAATAAGTGAGCTGATAGGGCTTCAGTATCTCTCCTCTTGTGACTGTTATTGTGTTTGTCCGTTTCTAATAGATCTATATAAAAATGGAGAATGAAGGCAATTTGGGACCGGAAGCATTCTGGTTAGCGTATTTAGTCAGAGTATTGACTAATCATGTTCAAGGTACTTTGGTTTCATTCAGGTAGTGATGGCCAAATGAAGCATCATGGAACTTTGTAAAAAAAATAAAAATTCTCTGTTTTCTGAGCCCACTAAATGGCTCTCTCTGTTCAACAAAGGATTAAAATCACACTGAATGGTGGCCAGGTTGGCTCAGTGGAGAGCAGGCGCACATGACTGAGGGTTTATGCCTCGACATAGACACCCTGGGTTTGAATCCGACCTGTGACGATTTCTCATGTACCCCTGACTGCAGACCCGCAGACACGTGAGGGGCGGGTCAACGTTTAACTCCGCCCAGTCTCAACCGTCCACTACCCAACTCATTAATACATGTGGGACTAGAAACCTTACTGGATGTGGCGAAATGCAACGATTTAAACATAATGAACTATAATTTGGTTTTACATAATATGAAATACAATATTGACACATTTCACAAAACATTAAATACTTCAATAAAATTAAAATGATAAAAAAGTGAATATTTGAATGTATATTTATCATTACAATTGCAACTGATACTCTTAATGTTATCAAAATCAAACGACATGAGCGATATATATATCAGATATTATATAATGTATATAGTATGTGATATTAATATACACTATAAATATATAATATATATATACTATATGATAATATATATATATATATATATATTATATATATATATAATATAAACACCAATAATTATGAAATAAGTTAATAACAATATACAACCATAATAACAACAACATAATTAGATTAGATACTTTATTATCCCACAGCGGGGGATTTTCCTTGTTACAGCAGCAAAAAAGCAAAACAAACATGAGTAACACAAAGAAAATATTTTAATCCAATATATCTCATATAACGGAGATGCCTTCAACACTCTTAACCTCTGGCGGTCTTACACAATAAAACTCCGCTTAGAGGAGACCACTGGTTGGATTGTGGGTCATTCACTGAAGACATATATACACTGAACATATCTACATAAAGACATATCTACACTGAAGACATATTCACACTGAAGACATATCTACACTGAAGACATATCTACACTAAAGACATATCTACACTAAAGACCATATCTACACTAAAGACAGATCTACACTAAAGACAGATCTACACTAAAGACAGATCTACACTGAGACAGATACATACCAGATCTTACACTAAAGACATATCTACACTAAAGACAGATCTACACTAAAGACAGATTACACTAAGACATATCTACACTGAAGAATATTACACTGAAGACATATATTACACTGAAGACAGATCTACACTGAAGACATATCTACACGAAGACATATTACACTGAAGACATATCTCCTAAGACAGATCACACAGACTCTAAAGACAGATCTACACTAAAGACCAGATATACATATTAAGATCAGACCCTACAGGCTCTTACCTCTTCTCCACTTAATTGCACTGCGTCGCAGGCGCGTTGAAGAGAAATGAACTGGGAGAGTAACACGAGAGGATGGCGCGGTTCCGCGGTCTCTTTATTGGAAGAGAAAAGAGATCATTCATCTATTTCTTTTCAAATAAATAAATGGTGATGGATTGTTGTGGTATGAGATAGAATTTAATAGAATGGTGAAAGGGAAGATAATGAGAAAGGAAATGAAAATAAAGACGGGAAAGGATAAGTAAAGGGAAAGGAAGGGAAAAAAAGGGAAGAACATGAAGGGAGAGAGAAGTTAAAGAAGGGAAGTTAGAGTAACATAAGAAATAAGATGATAAATTGGGAAGGAAAAAGTAAATTAGAAATAACAAGCTTTTTGTAAATTGTTCTTTGAAAAAGATAAAAACGAGAAAAGCACACTTACTGACAGTATTTATGATAAACAAGGAGTCGAAGCGGGGGCTACTGCTAAAGTCACTGTCATACGCCTTCTCCAGATCCACAAAACACATGTAGACTGGTTGGGCATAATCCCAGGCTCCCTCCAGGATCCTTGTGAGAGTCCCCTTTTTGAAGAGGGGAACCACCACCCCGGTCTGCCACTCCTTAGGCACCGTCCCAGACCCACGCAATGTTGAAGAGGCGTGTCAACAAGACAGCCCCTCCACACCCAGAGCTTTCAGCATTTCTGGACGGATCTCATCAATCCCTGGGGCTTTGCCGCGGTGGAGTTGTTTGACTACCTCAGCAACTTCCACCAGGGAAATTGACGACAATCCCCCATCATCCTCCAGCTCTGCCTCTACCACAGAGGGCGTGTCAGCTGGATTTAGGAGTTCCTCAAAGTGCTCCTTCCACGGCTCTATTACCTCCCCAGTTGAGGTCAACAACGTCCCATCCTTACTGTATACAGCTTGGATGAGTCCCCGCTTCCCCCTCCTGAGATGGCGAACGGTTTTCCAGAAGCACCTTGGTGCCGACCGAAAGTCCTTCTCCATGTCTTCTCTGAACTTCTCCCACACCCGCTGCTTTGCCTCTGTCACGGCAGAGGCTGCAGCCCTTCGGGCCCGTCGGTACCTTGCGACTGCCTCCGGAGTCCTCCGGGATAACATATCCCCGAAGGACTCCTTCTTCAGGGTGTTCGTGGGTTACCGCCCCTTGAGGCACCTAAGACCCTTAGCCCACAGCTCCCAGCTGCAGCTTCAGCAATGGAAACTTTGAACATTGTCCACTCAGGTT
>NC_045742.1:28182316-28187292 GCF_008692095.1 Etheostoma spectabile
GGATGCACAAAAAGCTCCGCCGGAGGTGTGAGTTGAAAGTCCGTCGGACAGGGGCCTCTTCCAGACATTCCCAATTTACCCGCACTACGCGTTTGGGCTTACCAGGTCTTTCCAGAGTCTTCCCCCATCCACTGACCCAACTCACCACCAGATGGTGATCAGTTGACAGCTCTGCCCCTCTCTTCACCCGAGTGTCCAAAACATACGGCCTCAGATCAGATGAAACGATTATAAAATCGATCATTGACCTTTGACCTAGGGTGCTCTGGTACCACGTACTTATGAGCATCCCTATGTTCGAACATGGTGTTTGTTATGGACAATCCATGACAAGCACAGAAGTCAAACAACAGACAACCACTCTGGTTCAGACCAATCACGCCTCTCCAAGTATCTCCATCATTGCCCACGTGTGCGTTGAAGTCAGCTCCCCAGCAGAACTATGGAGTCCCCTACTGGAGCCCCATACAGGACTCCATTCAAGGTCTCCAAGAAGGCCGAATACTCAGAACTCTTGCATATGCACAAACAACAGTCAGAGTTTTTCCCCCCATCACCCGCAGGCGTAGGGAGGCAACCCTCTCGTCAACGGGGTAAACTCCAATCCAGCGGCGCTCAGCCGGGGGCTTGTGAGTATCCTCACACCCGCCCGGCGCCTCACACCCTGGGCAACTCCGTAGTAGGACAGAGTCCAACCCCTATCCAGGAGTACGGTTCCAGAACCGAGACTGTGCGTAGAGGTAAGCCCCACCAGATCTAACTGGTAGCGCTCCACCTCCCGCACAAGTTCCGGCTCCTTCCCCCACAGAGAGGTGACGTTTCACATCCCCAGAGCCAGCCTCTGCCGCCCGGGTCTGGTCCGTCGAGGCCCCTGACCTTCGCCGTCACCCATATGGCAACGCACCCGACCCCAGCGGTTCCTCCCACAGGTGGTGAGCCCATGGGATGGAGATAGGGGTGCCACGTAGCTTCTTCGGGCTGTGCCCGACAGGGCTCTGTGGCAAACCCGGCCCGGTCGCTCCCTCTCTACCTCGGTCTTTCATGGGGTCTCCAGAACACACTGTAAAAAACATCTCACTAAAACTAAAAAAGCGGCCCCTGTAGACAGCCCAGGGTCTACAAACTGTGCCCAAGTGCACCACGAAGCATGCACAAACAGAGTTACAACGTTCCAGCCAATAACCGACAAAAAGGATTTGGGGGTGGGGGGGGGCGTTAGTGTGCGGAAGCACAGAAGGGAGGGGACGGGATAAGGAGGAGGGAGGGGCGAGCTAGTCTCATTTTGTTCGAAAGTACTTTAACTTCAACAAGAAGCACC
Source organism: Etheostoma spectabile (assembly GCF_008692095.1). Classification (NCBI taxonomy): domain Eukaryota; kingdom Metazoa; phylum Chordata; class Actinopteri; order Perciformes; family Percidae; genus Etheostoma; species Etheostoma spectabile. The sequence continues at coordinate 28,183,635 of NC_045742.1, forward strand.
TTTTGTATTTTTTACCATGTATTAATTCACTTCAAGGCTGCAAATATCTTAAACGTCTCTTTTGTGATGATACTATAAGGCCAACAGTTCTCTGCTTCTGTGTGCTTGGTGATTAAAAGAATATTTCCTGTTGATGAGTCATGAAAGAAGCATAAAGACATGTTGTCAGTGGTATCCTTGGTGCTTTTCTCCCTATGTTTCCTTCACCTTTCTTCTTTCACTGGAGTTTTCTGTGTTTTAAAATGCTTTTCAGCTTTTGATAAAGCGATTATTCCATGAAGGGGATCTTTCAGACACACACTGAATGAGATTCCCATGGTAAACTGGTTGCCAGAGTCTTATTATTATTAGTAGTAGTAGTAGATAACTTTATTGTCCCCATGTAGCATTTGGAGCCGCACAGTCGCAAGGCACTTCATGAGTGGACATGAGATATATAATAAATGTAAATGTGCTGTATTTATATAGCGCTTTTCCAGTCTTAACAACTGCTCAAAGCGCTTTTACATCTACAGGATACATTCACCATTCACACACATTCATACACTGTGGCCGGGGCTGCCATACAAGGTGCCACCTGCTCAGCAGATAAACATTCATACACATTCACACTCCGATGCGCAGCACCGGGGGCAACTCGGGGTTCAGTGTCTTGCCCAAGGACACTTCGACAATGACTGCAGGGGCAGGCATCGAACCACCAACCTTCCGATTGGCAGGCAACCGCTCTACCACTGAGCCACAGCCGCCCAATAATAAAATAATACAAACAAATAGTCCCTACATCAGACACCCACAGACTTAATATGAAGAACATACATCACACACTACAATACACTACACTGTACTATACACCCTTGGGTAGGAACAGGCCAGCTGGACATCTAGCTCATTTTGACTGATTGAATGCTTTTATGGCTTGTGGTGCAAGAGAGAATTTGGATCTGTTCTTGGTCAGAAGGGTTGGGCAGAATTGTCAGTAATTTAAAATGAGATGCCAGGGGCTAAGTGTAGTCAAATACAATGTTATTGGCTTTTCTCACCAGTCTTTGTAAATGTGTTCATCCCAAGTAACTTACTGACAATTGTAACTGTTTTTCTGATTGTCTTTTTCTGTGACTCAGTGGCATTTCCAAACCAGAAGTTGATACAGCAAGTTAAAACACTTTCAATAAAAGCAGTATAGAACATTTGGAGTCTTTGTTATTGACATTTAAAACAAGCAGTTTCTTTAAAAAGTACATTCTTTGCTTTATCTTAGTGTGCAAAAGTTCAGTCCATGAGTCCCATTTGAGCTTGTTGTTCAGTACAATGCCAAGGTTTTTGTAGTTTGTAACAACCTGAATAAGCCCCCCATTGATAAAGATGTCGGTGTATTACTGTGACTTTCTCAAATCTATGGAGATTTCTTTGGACTTGTTGGTATTTAAAATTAAGTGTGACTTATTGCACCATTCTAAAAAGGAGTTTAGAACTGCCCCATGATCTATCTCAATCTCCTGTAACAGACTCACTAGAGCTGTGTCATCTGCATGTATAAAGTGCTTGTTTTGTAAAGTGCTAGTGCATGAATTTGTGTATAAATTAAGTAGTAAATGAACAACACACATCCTTGTGGACTGCCTGTGGATGTTGTCATTGCATTAGACAGACATAAGCCCACTCTGACCCGCTGGATACTACTGGTAAGAAAGTCCATGATCCAATAAATATTACCTGTACTAAGATAGAATTCACTGGCTAAAATGTCTGCAAGAATCTTAGGATGCATGGTGTTAAAGGCAGGTGAAAAGTCCACAAATAGAATTTTAGCATGAGTCTTTGGTTTCTCAAGGTGAGTGTGCAAAAGGTGCATTAATGTCAAAATTGCATCATCTACCCCCCTGGAGGCTTGATAAGAGAATTAGCAGGGGGTCCATTAAATGTTGGTAGGTTTGGAATACAATGTACCTCTTTAACAGACGCTCCAGGCCCTTCATGACGAGAGATGTCAGCACTGAAGGTCGTAAATTATTAGAATCTGTGGGTCTTGGCCGTTTTGGCACAGGTACAATTGTAGGTGTTTTTCACAGGATAGCAACTTAACAGAGGTTAAGAGAGGAGTTCAAAATGTCAGTGAAGGCTGGGACTAACTGTTCTCCACAGTGCTCAGGGCCAGGGCTTTTCCGTGGATTACAGCGACTAAAAAGGTGAAAGACATCCAATTGTCTGATGTTTAGGACAGATCCAGGGGGTGGAGGGGGAAGCACGATGCCAGCCCCAGCATTGCTGCCCCTGCACATTAGCCATGGTCTTCCCTGCCATGCCTCATGGGAGTTGCCTGACACCAGGGTTGCCTCAATCTTCTGTCTGTAACAATACTTATCCAGCTGTATTTGTTTTTTAATCTGTCTCTGTATGTCCCTTTTGGATGTGTCATTCTGATTCCAGCATGTTTTTTTCTTATCAATCAAAAGATGCCTTAATTTATTTGAGATCCAGGGTTTGTCGTTTGGAAACACTTTTGTGGTTTTTATGGGTATGACATTGTCTCCACAGAAATTGATGTAGTCAGAAATTGTTTATATTGTTCATTTATATCAGTTCATTTAACATTGTCCCAGATTGTGCAATCAAAACAATCCTGCAGGGCCATAATACTGTCATTATTCCATAGTTTTACTGAGCGTTCCTGGGGCTCTCCCCCTGCAGGAGCCTCTGATGGCCGGAGTTAAACCACATTGTGGTCAGATGCCCCCAATGGTGGGAGCAATGATGAAGAGTAGGTGTCTTTGAGAGTTACATAAGATAGGTAAAAAAATGTATTTTTCCTGGAGGGACAGTCCACATACTTGTAATATGTGCGTAAGCACTTTTTTAAAGGAATAATTAAAAACTCCTAAGATAAACGTAGGGGCATCAGGAGACAGTGAATCAAGCTTGTGGGAGAGATTGAAAATAATGTCCAGTGCCCTGTCAAAATTTGCCTTTGGGTGTAGCAATACGACAGTAAGAAATATCTGATGGAACTCTCTGGGCAGATAGAAAGGCTGAAGGGAGATGCACAGCAGTTATATAACAGGGGTAAGATCTCAAAACACTAACCAATCAGAGCGGACTGGGCTTTTTCAGAAGGGGAAAAAATGTGTATTTGAATGTTCAAGCATGTAATTATGTTGTAGTGGAAAACCCCAAATACAAGTATGAACCTGAAAATGAACATGATATGGGACATTTAACTGTTTAGCTGATTGTCTAAGGTTGTGATCCAGAGCCACTTATAATAAGTGAGCTGATAGGGCTTCAGTATCTCTCTCTCTTGTTGACTGTTATTGTGTTTGTCCGTTTCTAATAGATCTATATAAAAATGGAGAATCTGAAGGCAATTTGGGACCGGAAGCATTCTGGTTAGCGTATTTAGTCAGAGTATTGACTAATCATGTTCAAGCGTACTTTGGTTTCATTCAGGTAGTGATGGCCAAATGAAGCATCATGAAACTTTGTAAAAAAAATAAAATTTTCTCTGTTTTCTGAGCCCACTAAATGGCTCTCTCTGTTCAACAAAGGATTAAAATCACACTGAATGGTGGCCAGGTTGGCTCAGTGGTAGAGCAGGCGCACATGACCTGAGAGGTTTATGCCTCGACATAGACACCCTGGGTTTGAATCCGACCTGTGA
>NC_045742.1:28187302-28188206 GCF_008692095.1 Etheostoma spectabile
GCATGTCTTCCCCCTTTCTCACCTAACCAAAAAATAATCTTTAAAAAAAAAAGCACACTTAATTGCAATTCCTTGAGCCTTTTTCTTTAAATCAGAGGGTTCCCCTAACCCTAAACAGAATCTGAAGGTATTACTATTATTAATTTTATTTATTTTTTCAAAGTTTTCAGTGGTGATACATGAATGAAAGTCTGGCAAGTGGGATGTGTTGACATTCTGAGTTTCATTTCAATTTGTTTAAACTCTGCGGAAAATTCTGTGTCTGCAGATTCCGTGTGGCCCCTCTTATCACATTAACGCCTTACTTTTTAGTGGAAGTAATCAGTAGTCATTTAGTACAACCCTGTATAGGATAAGGGGTTACAGATAAAGGATAGATGGATGCTGTTGTAATGTAGTGTGTGATATCACTTGGTGACTTCTAGTAACTATCCACGATGTTCCACTTCCAGGATTTCTGCCGGAAATTCAGATGGATGCATATCTTTTCGCCGATGTTGTTGAAATACATGAAGTACATGTTCCACTCAGCTTTTCTTTCCACCTCCTCTCCTTCTCTATCAGTGTATGTAGTGACATGTGATCAGCGGTGGAGTGTAGAAAACCTCCTAGCTTCCTGCCACTTCAAATGCACTGGTACTGACAGATAGAAAAGGTTACAAAGAGACACACACAGGCATAATGTATGAAAGACACAAACAACAGACGCACAAAAAAAATTCTACAAGATTACATACACACATCCAAACACACACTCCCTTTTGCTAGGTTTAAGTACATCTAGTGGTTTGTGTCGGGACTACCATATTTCATGTTCTTAACATTTTAGTGAATGAACATTGGAGAATTTTCAGTAACTGGTATCAATCTACAAAAACATTGGGTCACTGTGTGTGTGTGTGTG
>NC_045742.1:28188216-28199634 GCF_008692095.1 Etheostoma spectabile
TGTGTGTGTGTGTGTGTAAAGGCATTTACACGGGTCAGATCAGGAATGGATGTCTATCGCACACACTGAGCTTGGATCAGGGATTTTTCTTCTCCTTGCCACTGGTGCCCCATCTAACATTAAACATTCAACAGCCATAAATGCTGTGAAATATCTCAGTGGCTTTCAATCTCCATCATTTGTAACAAGGGCTGTGGAGTCAGTTCAATTACAATAAATTCAAACATGCAGTATCTGTCAAATAAATTCAGTTTTTTAGTAGCTTGACCAGAAGGTTGATCTTGAAATACAGATGTGCTTGTTTCAAAACAATATTACAGGTCTTGTTTCATGAACAGTTAACTTAATTTAATATTATATGTTACCTTTTCTTTGTGGGGTGCAAATGACCCATTCCCAAGACCATTTTACAGTGCCACTGTTGCTGCAACCGGAGCCTAGCACCACCCAAGAGGATTGTGATTGGTTTAAAGAAATGCAAACAACCCAGAGCATTTTTTTTCTCCTATCCCAGAATATATGTGTGGTGTAGCCAGACCTTACTCCAAAGCGCTGTGGTGATCTGGCAATGCGAGACTGGTCAACACAATAACACTTTAGCTACCACTTTATTTTGATGAGTGCATTGAAAATGTCCTGCCTTCAACATAGTTCTGTAGATAAAACCTGAATTGGGAGTTGGTAAACTGATGGATGTTTACAACAGTTTGAATAATAATTTTACCATTCAATTCACATCTTTAATATCTCTTCCAAATGTAGTCCGGCTGACCTAGAGGTTTGTTTGAAACCTGTAGGAATGTATGTGTTTCAGTCTGACTTATTATTTAGTGAGAACATTCTTATTTCCTCAATCCATTTGTTGACTACAGTGTTGTCATAGCTAATGAACCATTTTTTATATTGCCTTTTTTTTTCCTCTGCTCTCAATTTACAGCAATAGGCTACATGTTCTCACTGGTGCACTGCTGGTCAGTGTTAATGAAAATTACCTGTAATCCAGCATGACTATCAAAACAATTTTTCTGAGGTGTTGTGCTTGAGGCAGTAGGACAAGACAGACAGTGACGAATGCAGCATTGTAATGAAGGAAAAGCATTTGATAAAGAGAGGCCTGGCCAAGCAAGACAGTACAGAGAATGATTGGTGTAGAGAAATAGCAATGAGGCATTCAGAAATAAATAGATGGCGAAGGTACCCATGGAAGGTGCTTAGAAAAAGGATGGGACTGCCTTCACAAAAATAAATGAGGTCTGGAATAGGGGCCGTCATAATCTCCAAACTACATCCAGGTTCTTGTGAGCTACTGTCACAATAACAGTCATTGTTCAGTACTAGCTGTCTATCACTTTCTGTCACGTCTTCTCCCAGTGTGTGTTGGCATCTCTGTCTCACATTTGTCTTTGTTGTTCATCCCTATTGCTTTCTTCCTTTCCTCTGTGTCTCGCACGCAGTCCTAATACCCCTTCCAGACAGATGTTGTTATGAATCCAGCTTCAATGAATGAATGCTGTTTTCTGCTGTCTGAGACCTCAGACTAGGGATCCATTGTTTGTATTATTTCTGTCTACGCATGCGACAAAATTAATTCCTCAGTGTATGAAACGTTGAATGGCAAAGGAATGCTTTTATGATTGACTCGCCCAATGTGTTTTTTTTTTGTAGCTGCTTTTTATGTTATTCAGGTGTAGGGACACATACATATACACATGCTACTACATATTTAAACAAAACCTTAAAAAATCTACAAAACTGAATCACTAAGATATCTTAGTTTTAAATGTGACACCAAAGATCTAGCATTTCCGAGATACTCTTATGTGTTTCTTTGTAAAACGGGAGTCATGCTTGTTCTGGAAAAGAAACGGTCCTTTGCACTGCAACAGCTGATCCATAAAAAACCCTATCACATTAGGCATTTCAAAAAAGCTGCTTCAATTATGTTGTCAGTTCCACCGTAACCCCTGCTGGTTGTGCTATGCTGCTGTTCACAGTTTGTTCTGCTTGTTGTCAAACTCATATTTCTATGAAGATACAACATTTGTTCATTATGTGTCATCGAAACGGTTCTTCGTGGTGCCTTCAGCTCTCTCTTCCAAGGCAGAAGAAGTTATTTTTGGTAAATGGAAAAACCTGATGCCGTTACTGCTCATGTCTTGCAAATAAAAGTTCCCTCCTAGCGTCTAGAGAATGCTTTGTCAAAGCAAAAGCTGCAGTCTTGCTGATTCTGCCGCTACTGCTACTGGCACTGTTGCTGTGACCCTCACTAAGAATGAGAGTCCAAACTATTATAGCCTCAACCCTGAGAGCTGTCATAAAATGCAGACCATGGTCATATATTCAATTTGTGGAAAACTGTTTTTCCAGGCATTTCATGGATCTTTTGACACAACCGTGTTTCAATATAAGACATATTTGACCTTCTCACCATAAACCATTCTGTCATGTTCAAATCGTGTCAAGTCTTGCTGGAATCTGCAGTCCCATCTGAACCAAAGTCAAGCCCAAAGCTTCCATTAATACTGAGTATTCATGTTGAATAGTTGTGCTGTTGTCCAGTCCATTTATAGCTAAGTGCACTTTTGACTCAGCATTAATCATTAATAAGAGGTTGGCTTCTTTGTCCATTCCAGTTACTTCTCTACAGTCAGTGTGTATTTTGGCCTCTGCATATATATATTCTGACAAGCCACTTGTTGACACCTCAGTAAAAAGCATGTACATTAAGACTGGACCTTCCTGGGCCGTCCTGACGGCCTGTCTGTTTATTTTACAGTAAATGTGTGTGTCCCTGCTTTTACTCTAGGCCAAAAGCCATAAAAAATATTTGAATGCCCCTTACTGTGCAGGTGGACAGCCCATGGTTCTGACTGCTCTTTATTCCAAAAAACCCAATAATCCGAAATAGCTTCCATTGGATCGAAAGCCCATTTGTCCAACAGCCCATTATTCTTATCATACCAGAGCTTAGCATCTAATTCTCTTTGTCTCATCACAAACCCAAGCACACTAAACATGTAATATCTTCCTTGCTGCTTAAATCATGTGAAAACATGAACATGACAGTAGAAAAGGAGGACATGCTTGTGGAATTATGGCAACAGTATGTCCAGCCAAAGTCTAACTTGGCCAGACCTTCCTCCACAGCGCTGCGGAGGAGGGTCTAGCTAGTCCCCACAGTATCCCGGGATGGAAGAAAAAAAATTCTTTGGTTTAATGGCATTTCTTTAAACCAATCACAATTGTCATGGACAGCTCTAAGCTCCGGTAAGAGCCACTGTTCTGCGACAAAATAGAGTCGGGTAGGAAGTTGTTTAGGTAGAACATGTACGTTCAAAAGTTGTTTTAGTCATGCAACAAAAAACTCAGATTGGACAGATAGTCTAGCTAGCTGTCTTTAATGTCCCATGGCATCAAAATTTCACTTTATGAGATTAACATTAATATGAGTTTCCCTAGCCTGCCTATGGTCTCCCGGTGGCTAGAAATGGTGATAGTTGTAAACCGAGCCCTGGGTATTCTGCTCTGCCTTTGAGAAAATGAAAGCTCAGGTGGGCCAATTTGGAATCTTGCTCCTTATGAGATCCTGAGGGGAAAGGTTACCTTCTCTTTTTCTCCTTTACCTGCCCAGAGAATTTGGCCCACCCATGAGAGAGAGACATCATGGCTTTCAAACGAGCAAAGTGCCAGTTAGTCAAGGCCACACCCCAAGCCATGACTTCATCCAACATGTTTATTTTTTCTAAAGTCAACCTCCAAACGCTATTGCTGGGAGTGGTGGGTAGAATTAACAGCTGAGGAGAGCAGGAAGAACCAAAACACGCCATTAAATGATGATTCCCACCACTTAACCAAGATGGTTTGTTGAAACTGTCAGCATCCCATCCATCTCTGCCTGCTACACTACTGCTGTCTGCTTGTTGTGTACTCCCTCCTCTACTCTTGTTTGGTTCCTTATCTGACAATATCTACCATAGGTTTCTGCAGGCTTGTCACTTGAAATGATGTATTTTTCATATCTCGGTGATTAATGTCTGCTCCTACTCTTCAGTATATCCCTGGGGGCTTGATTGCGCTCCGTGCTGAATCTTTAACATGCTTAAGCATTGTGTATACAGAAAATGTGCCACCAAAGATAACTGTACGACAACTGAAACAGCAATTGTTTTTCTTTCTGACGAAAGTAAAAAAAAAACTGCCTATAACATATGTGCTGCAAACTGTGCAATATTTCCACAAATACATGTGTACAGAGTGTACTGTTAAACTGTAGTAAAATAGTTTTAAATGCACCATGACAATTACTGCAATAAATACATAACTGCAAAAGTTCAAAGATACTGAAACACAAGCCTAATTCATGTGGATGGATTTCAAATGATTCTAATTAAGCTTTGCGTAAGTTCATTCAGAAGGACTTCTTTGCGACACATTTTCTCTCTCTCTCTTTCTCCTAAGCTAATCACCTGACTTTGGGAGTTTTCTCTTTTGGTTGAACCAACCACATTTTTTCACAATCTCCATGAGCTATTGCGTTGTTGCATTCTGCTGCTGTCAGTTGTCATTTCAGACAAAAACAAAAACATTCACCTTCAATTCCCATCATTCCCATACATCATCAGACGTCCCGCTTCACATCACATCCATTCAGATCTTCATGCTCTTTCTTCATCCCTTTATCACTACGACCATGGTCTAGACTCCATTGTGGGTATATTCCTGTATATGCATGGCTTCTCTACCCCTTATCAATTTAACATTGCAATGGAGTCTAATCGTTTTAGACTCGAACCTATCAACATATTATGCATCATGTTGATTTAACTTATTTCACTCTTAAAGGAACACGCCGACTTATTGAGACTTAAACTTGTTCACTGTATCCCCTGAGACAATGGGGAGGACACTTTTTAACAAGACAAGACAAAGAGTCTACATTCATGCTAATGTCTCTTTTAGGCAGTACTTAGCCTCCCTGCATAGTTTGGGTGGTGACCCTTGTGCCATCACCTCTGTGAATGTGTGCACACTCCCTGCAATAATTAAAATACTTGCACAAGTTGTGCTGTTGTTCGTGCAGGGTTTTCCATTGTAATCCAACACTGTGGTGGGGGGTGTATTAAAAACATCCAAAAGAGTCACGAGGCAAATGAATGACATGCCTCTCTTCTGGAGTCAATCAGTCCCAAATCATTCTCAATATCCCAATTATATTCTCTTTACCTCAAGGCGGTTCTATTTCACCTGGTGTATTTAAACTTATTCTCATTGGTCCGTCATTGGCATGGCAACGTCAAAGACATGCCATGTTGGCTTCTTCGCTGTCCAATGAGGAAGCTCTAAACTCTGCCCCTTTGAGGTCATTTTCTGTCACAGATCAAAAGGTTATTATCATGTACATGAGAAATCCTCACAAAAATACAGAAATCAACAATCTAATATCTTAGCCTAGTCTAAGACACGAGGGGGTTGGAAACAGAAGGTTACTTCTTGCTGTGTAACAACAGGTTTCTTTCTAAATGCTAATTGTTTGGCTTTGATCTAATCTGTCAGAGAGGAAGAGAGGGGGTGAGTGAGAGGTAAAAGTGCCAGTCTTGACCTCTTCACAGAGACAAAGAATGAGAAATAAAATAGCATTTTATGGAGTTAGATCTCAAATGGTTTTAAATTTAGTCATATCCCCTCCTGTACTGTCTCTACACCCACGACTGCAGTCCGGCCCACAACAACAACAACCTCATTGTCAAGTTTGCAACGGCGCCACAGTGATCGGACTCATCTCAAAGGGAGACGAGGCGGCCTACAGAGAGGAGGTCCTGAACTTGGCAGCTTGGTGTTTGGAGAACAACCTGGGTCTGAACACCAAGAAAACCAAGGAGATCATTGTTGACTTCAGGAAGAACAGCACCGACCTAGCCCCCCTTTACATCAACAGCGAGTGTGTGGAGAGGGCCCACACCTTCCGGTTTCTCGGCGTCCTCATCTCAGCTGACTCTGGAAAACACACTGTTCTAGTTCTCTTGGATCTGTCTTCAGCCTTTGACACCGTCGACCACCAGGTTTTGCTGAAAAGATTAAGGGATTAAGTAGGGCTGTCAGGGTCAGTTCTGCAGTGGTTGACCTCATATTTATCTGGTCGTAGTTTCAGTGTTACAGCTAACCAAATAAGGTCTGAGTCTGCAGACTTGCTCTGTGGACGTGCCTCAAGGCTCTGTTCTGGGCCCTGTTCATTTTGTTGTATTTGATCCCTTTGGAAAGATCATAAAAAGGTTCAATGATGTTTTTTCACCATTTGTGATGAATCCAACTTTACTGTGGCTTCAAGCCATCAGAGATCTGTAAGTTAAACTCCTTGTCCATTGTCTTGTGGAAATTAAAAAATGGTAAGTGAAAACTCCTCAGCTAAATGCAGACAAAACAGAAACATTGATCATTGCCCCTGAGGATGCAATCCTTGGGATTAAACAATACTTGGGTGATTTAGGTCAGTCTGCTAAACCAAGTCTTAGAAATTTGGGAGTTATCCTGGACAAAGACGTTAGGCAGCACTGCAAGAGCTGGAAACTGCTTTTTTCAATTAAGGAAAATCTCAAAAATTAGAAATATAGTTTCAAGAAATGATTTGGAGCTGATCATTCAGCCTTTGTGTCTTCGGGGTTAGACTATTGTAATAGTTTATTTTTATGCCTAAACCAAAAGGAGCTCTCTCGACTGCAATTAGTTCAAAACTCTGCAGCCAGAATTTTAACACGTACTAATAGGAGGTCTCACATATCCCCAATCCTAAAAGAACTTCATTGGCTACCAGTGTCTTATAGGATAAAATTAAAAATTTTGGTTCTAGTTTTCAGAGCTTTACATGGCCAGGCTCCCCTCTATATTAGTGACCTGATTCAGCGTTATACCCCTGTGCGTGCTCTGAGGTCTGTGGATCAGAACCTGCTGACGGTTCCACGCACTCGCTACCGTACTAGAGGTGACCGATCTTTTCAGGCTGTTGCCCCTAGGTTGTGGAATGACCTTCCACCGTCTATGCGCTCTTCTGATTCTGTTGATGCCTTCAAATGCAGACTAAAGACACATTTATTTGTCCAGGCTTTCAATTAGCTACTTGTGGGTTGATATGATCATGTACTGTCTATGCTTTTATTGTGTGTATTTTATGATTTTAATGTTTTTGTTGTGAAGCACTTTGCGGCCCTATACCTGTGAAAGGTGCTATATAAATAAACTTTTACTTACTTACTCCTGGACAGACAACATCACTGTCATCAAGAAGTCCCAAAAGCGACTACACTTCCTGAAGGTCCTCAGGAACCTGGACTCCAACCTGCTGTTGACCTTCTACCGCTCGGCCATTGAGAGCCTGCTGAACTACTGTATCACAGTCTGGTACGGCAGCTGCACCATGGCAGACAGGGAGAGACTTCAGAGGGTTGGAAGGTCAGCACAAAAGATCCTAGGCTGCCCGCTCCCCTCCCTGATGGACATCTACACCTGCCGCTGCCTCAGCAGAGCAGAAAACATCACCAGGGACAGCTACCACACCCCCAGGCTTTGATCTGTTTGACCTGTTCCCCTCAGGAAGGCACTACAGGTGCATCAGAGCAAGGACTAATAGACTCAAGAACAGTTTCTTCCCAAAAGCCATAACCACTCTGGACTCACACATGCACTGACTTCACTCCACAGCCTACCCCCGGCCCCCGGACTTTCCTCTCCCACCAACTGTGCAATACATATATATAATACCTAAAAAGACACTGGAATTGTTTAATATTTAACCATTTAATTTCATTACATTGCAATATTTATTTATTATTAATACTTAACCATTTAATTTCATTACAGTGCACTATTTATGTAATTATTATTAATACTTAACCATTTAATTTCATTACAGTGTAACATTTAATACTCAGGACTTTTGATACTCCAAACTATATTATTATTTGGATAATGTGTTTACAAACCCTTTGCCTTTCTTATATATATATATATATATATATATATATATATATACACACACACACACACACACAGTGTATATATATATATATATAGTTATTCTCAGGAACTGTGCACCACATTTCCCCCTCTTTTTTTCTTCTTCTTTTTCACTACTTACATTTTGTATTATTATATTTCTTGCTGACACTGTAAAGGGGTTGCTTCAATCTTGTGGCACTCTCGTTGCATTTTATTCTATTCTATATTTTCCTAACCTGGCTGCATTCATACACAGAAATACATTGTTTTCATAACATTATTTTTAACTTACTTAAATTATTTTAGCTTATTCTTATTCTTACTTACACCTCACTTTGCAGCGGCTTTGTAATGTAATGCCTACTTAATCTCCATTTTATGTAGTCTTTTGTATTCTGTATTCCTGTATTGCACTGAATGTAAAACTTTATGTTGTCCTGCACGCTTATGCTTTTCTTGGCCAGCTGAGATGAGAGCGAGTTGACCGTGAAGCGTTACCAATGGGATGTTCCGTACTTGTGTCCACACATGTACATGAGAACAACAGCAAGAGTAGAACTTTTGTCTCCCAAGCATGGTGGACAGTAGAAAAGGAGGATAAGCTTGTGGAATAATGGCAACAGTTATGAATTCATCCAATATTTTAATTTTTCTAAAGTCATGTTTGTTCACTAGATTTCTGTCCCTGAAATCATCACTTTGAAATGGTTTAACAGAATCCAAAGTGTGTAGTCCTGCATATTCACCAAGCAGCAACTTCCGGTGTTAAAAAATAAAGCTAACGTGGAAGTGCCAAAAACTGCAGTTACTCAAATGGCCACTTGAGTCTGGCTCCAAAAGGGAGTCCATCCTGATAGACCCACATGTTAAAATGCCGAACTTCGGGCACTTGCAGGTTCGACACCGACCTGCGGCCCTTTGCTGCATGTAATTCCCCCTCTCTCTTGCCTTTCATGTCATCAGCTGTCCTTTATAAACATAGGCTTAAAATTACTCCTCTCCCCCCCATCCAAAAAAGGTTCTTTATAGCATTTACAGCCTTGTACAAAAAAAGGTTTCAGTTTCTATAGCTAATGTCCCCATGCATGGTGGCTGCCATCACAGGAGGCGAGAATTAATCTTTGCTAGACCTTCTTTACCAGACCTCCCTCCACAAGCCTTTGAAAAGGAACTTGTTTTGGTTTTAACGTCTATTTTCAAAGGTTGAAAACTCAGATTGGACAGATAGTCTAGCTAGTTGGATATACCTTGCAGAGATCTGAGAAAAGGTTAACCATAATCCCCATGAATTGAACGGAGTTAAAAATGCCAACACTAAGAAAGCCCAAGGCAATGGATATTCGGCCTGAATAAGTGAACTCGCGTGAAGTGGTGGGAATTTCTGAGAGTTTAGGAGTTGCACCTAAGTAGTGTAAGTAGTGATTGTAGCAGGAATTGCAGCTACAGTTGGCCAACTGTTTTCATTATCCACACAAAATGGGACTGAGGCAGCTTCTTCCTTCTCTCTTTGGCAAAGTTAAACACTATGGACATGACCTAAGAGACCTAACTCCAACATATCTAAAATAAGATCTTTCAAATTTGAGACTTGAGATCAAGTTTGGATTTGACCAGCATTTCTCTACCTCTTCTGGATGTTCTCCCATCACTGGAAAGCCTTCCAACCTTGTAGCTGCTCTATCTCCCTTGTGACAGCAGCAGGAGTGGCTGCAATAATCCAGTTAGAGGAAACTCGCTCACTCTAAATAGCAGCCACAGAAATTATTCCTCTGGGTAAAATGGCACTTTGCGTGTGTGTGTGTGTGTGTGTGTGTGTGTGTGAGTGTGTTGCGGCATGTGTGTGTAAGTCTTGAGGGAACATGCAATGTAATCACAGGAGGCGATTACTTGGTAGCAGTCAGGTGTGTTGGTGTGTGTGTGAGTCCTGGGAGAGCCACACATTGTAATCACAGGAGACTCAGTGGCTTTCAGGTGTGTGTGTGTGCGTGGGTGCGTGCGTATGTGTGATTTGTAGGGGTAGGAACATATGCATTGAGATAAAATTACTACTCTGAAGATGGGTCAGAGAGGCTACAACACTACACCCACACCACATTTACCCTCATCAGCACGTTGTGTCTAAAGTGCACTCCTGTTTGGAGTTTGAATTGAAACTTTCTCGTCAAACGACACAAATTTCATTGATGTTGCTTTAAATGAGTCTCTCTGTTGCATGCGTGTGACGTCTGCATGAAATTCAAAAGTGACCCAGCCCTTCTGTTTGTCACCAAGAAAGCTTTTCTGGGATTTTTGGAATTCACAACATTAGACAGTAATCGGATAACACAATAGTGTTTGAACCAGTTGCAATTGACCATTCATCAAACCCCTTTACCAACAACGATCAAATCATCGAGGAGATTTGTCCTCAGATTGAACAAAAACAAACTCAAAACTCTAAACTGAAGGAGTGAATTTTATGCAGGTCAGAAACTTTCATTGTCCAGGCAAAATATGGCGTTTTGTGATGTTTATTTTAGGATATAGACAGGGGGCATTGATAGAATGCAGATAAGTTGTTACTTTTAAGGTGTTTTATTGGAATAAAGGTGTGTGTCATTCTGAAAGAGAGATGCAGGCCTAAATCAGTAAAATCTATATACAGTGGGGTTCAAAAGTTTGGACACCCCAGGTAAAAAATTGTATTAATGTGCATAAAGAATCTCCAAAAGACATCAAATGACAGATTAGACATTTGTATTATTGGTCACAAAAAGTTAGATTTTATTTCCATCATTAACACTTTCAAAACAACAGAAAACAAAAAATGGCATCTGTAAAAGTTTGGGCACACTGCAGAGTTAATACCTTGTACCCCCCCTTTGGCAAGTATCAAAGCTTGGAAACGCTTCTTGTAGCCAGCCAAGAGTCTTTCAATTCTTGTTTGAGGTATCTTCACCCATTCTTCCTTCCAAAAGTCTTCCAGTTCTTTGAGATTTCTCGTCTTTCTGTCACGCACTGCTCTTTTAAGGTCTATCCATAGATTTTCAATTATGTTGAGGTCAGGAGATTGTGAAGGCCATGGCAAAACCTTCAGTTACGCCTCTTGAGGTTATCCATGGATTTTGAGGTGTGTTTAGGATCATTATCCATTTATAGAAGCCATCCTCTCTTTAACTTCAGCTTTTTCACAGAAGCCATCAAGTTAGCGTCCAAAGTTTGCTGAAATTTTATTGAATCCATTTTTCCTTCTCCTCCTGAAATGTTCCCTGTGCCACTGGCTGCAATACAACCCCAAAGCATGATTGATCCACCCCCATGCTTAACAGTTGGACAGAGGTTCTTTTCAATAAATTCTGTGCCCTTTCTTCTCCAAACATACCTTTGCTCATTCCGGCCAAAAGGTTGAATTTTAACCTCATCGGTCCACAGAACGTGTTCCCACAATGC
>NC_045742.1:28199644-28199986 GCF_008692095.1 Etheostoma spectabile
TCTATATGTTCATTTGGAAACTTCAAAGGCTGATTTTTGTGTTGAGGATGTAGAAGAGGTTTTCTTCTGATGACTCTTTCATGAAGACCATGTTTTTAAGTATCTCTTTATAGTGAAACAGTGTAGCACAACTCCGGTGTCTGCCAGGTCTTTTTGGATGGATTGTGCTGTCAAACGTGGGTTTTGACTTGCTTTTTTCACAATCCTGCGAGCTGTTCTGTCTGATATTTTTCTTGGTCTTCCAGATCTTGCTTTAACTTCTGCTTTTCCTGATGACTGCCATTTCTTAATTACGTTCCGAACAGAAGATATTGGCATCTGAAAACGCTTTGCTATTTTCTT
>NC_045742.1:28199996-28200082 GCF_008692095.1 Etheostoma spectabile
CCTGCTTTGTGAGCATCAACTATTTTCAATTTCAGTTTTTCTAGACAACTGCTTAGAAGAACCCACGGTGCTGATTGTTGGGGCAA
>NC_045742.1:28200092-28202195 GCF_008692095.1 Etheostoma spectabile
ATCTGGGGATTTAAAACTTTAAGATGGACATCACCTCGTCTTTCCAGATGATGATTGAGAACAATCCATGACACTGTCAGGTCTTAGCTTTCCAAAGGAGGCTTATTAGTAAGCAAATACAAAACTTAGAAATACAGTAGTACACCATTTTCCTGTTCAAAGATTAATTTGCTGCACATTAAATGGTATCGAAAGAGCTTTGATTTCCATTTGTAGTCTGAGTATTATTGATATTATTGATATCACATTTGGGCTTTGGTCGCATTTGGTGTGGAGAGTAAAATGGTCATTGGCCAAATTGCAGTCTCTGTCTATAGTCTGACAATGAGTTAGTTTAATTTTTTTATTTTTATTTATCTGCATTTAAAGAGATTAACCAAAATGTAATCTGGGCCTAACACCTATAAAAAGTATTGCTTTGGAGTGTGACCGTTGCTCGGAAGATGAAAACACGCAAAATATTGGCTGCAGACCGATTTTGCATGCGTAGATATCACTTTCTATCAAATCAGCCAACAACAGTTTCCAACTAATTCATTAAATCACCTATTTGGCTAGCTAGCTAGAGCTGATGAAATCTGTCAGTGGCAGTTTGGCTGGCAAAATAAATACCCATTGTCTAAGATTGCTTTGTCCACTTCTATCTGAAATCAAATACCCAATAATCTGATTTCAGTTTTCTAGGGCATGTCATAGATGATGACCATTTGCTGTTCGCACTTCAATGAACTTGAATAAAACAAATTTTTCCACAACCTTCCACTTCCGGGATTGGCTCCGTTGACAATTTTGTCGGATGTCCGTTACCTTACACTTTCTTTATGTTAGAATTTTATACTCTATTTATTGAGGACTATGGTCAACTGCTCTGATCTCCAGCTGATCTGGGGTCTACCTGTGGCCATTCATGGTCATGACATCAAGCAGGTGCCTCTTTTAAGGTGTTTATATGGATAATGATCTGAGCTTTTTTTTAAAAAACAGAATAAAGCATTAACTTAGCAGATTCAGTCAACCCGTTCTCCCTCCAAACTTGTAAAATACGGATGTTTGGAAACACAAGCCCACCCATGACCTTTTCCTTCATTTGTCAAAAGTGATGCCAATAGTCCCGTTTAGATAAATCACATTTAAATATGATACTAAAAGAGACTTTTAGTGTCAATTACAACGACACAGGCACCTGACCAAGCGTCCGTATTTTAAGAGATGGAAGTGAGAATGTGTTGATTCAGTCGGTGCAGCAGCTCGCATTTACTGTTCTTATGATATTAATTTAAATTACTATTTCACACGTATACATGGTTTTTAATCAGACTTACTGTTTTCATATTAAATTATTATTTTATGCATTTGACAAACATGATGAAATTAGCTCCAAGGATGCTGCCTCCTCAATCACTATACTGTACCCATCAAATCTCTCCTTTTCTGTCAGGAAAGGCACCCCCTTAAAGCGGGGATCCAGTGCTTAAGCTGTATGAAGCATCCTCTTCTCTGCTACACTTTTGTACTACCTTTTTTATCTTACGAACCAGTCATGTTTTTAAGGAGTTGTGCCATGACAAGGTTGACAAGAGACACTGTTGGATTGGCCTCTTCAGATGATAAAGTAATTGCAACCTTCACTGCTATTAAGGTGGTGATTGTGTCCTCTGCTTTTGACAGGTCGGTTTCATTTAGAGTGCAAAGATCTGGCTCTCCATTACGTAGGTCTGGAGATAGCAATGTGGCAAAAATTGCAGGTTGCTGTTCTAGGAATCTCTCGACTGTACGAACTGTTCCATTGTGACACAACATCATTCAGCAACTTGTGGTATTTCTGATTTACCTTCATTTGGTGACTGTAGAGATGTGATGGAAGAATGTTGCGATACGTTGGATTCTACCCAGAAGCCTGGCGAGCAAGGTCACTTTGCAGTCCCCCTGGGAATTCACACAAATTCAACCAATCACCGTGACTTTGGTGCAACTCACAATTTTGACCAATCACTGCAACCTTTTTGCAAATTTGACCAATAACCAGAGTTTAAGCGACATCAACCAGTCCCAGCAGTCCCATGTGCCAGACTCTGTATCAGTATGTGACTCTGAGAGCCAATG
>NC_045742.1:28202205-28202483 GCF_008692095.1 Etheostoma spectabile
AATGAGAACGGGTTGACGTCACACGTACGTCGCCATATACAATTCCTTGTTTATGACGAGACATGTGGGACTCAAACATCTCACATTTACCAACAAAACGGACAGCGAAAGACAAAATATGTCAAACCGTCCTGCCAACCTGTATACATTTTAACATCAATTTACGCTGTAACAAATTCTCATTCTAAAGCCGCTGAAGCTGCTGTTTCAATCCTGTTGGCTCTCTGCAGCGGGCAGGGCTGCTGCTCCCCCCGTGAATGACGCGCGCACACACACAC
>NC_045742.1:28202493-28207408 GCF_008692095.1 Etheostoma spectabile
ACACACACACAAAAACACACATGGTGGATGCAGGAAAAACTGTCGTACAGAAGGACCTAAATTGAGGACAGCTACCCTCGTTATTGTAGGTGCAATGAATGATAAGTTAAAGTCCAATATGTCCTTTATCAAACTGTTTGAATGTGTTTCCCAGCCCAGGATAGGAAAGGAACTGACAATGTAAAGATCAACAAGCCACTGACAGACATGTTCAAATTTGATTCATTTAGTAAATTATTATTTTTTATCTTAAATCCACCAACTATGTTCACATCATACCAATATTTGCAGCATCCTATAGCAACACTCAGCCCATAGTAGTTGTATTACCCCCAAAACAAGGCATTGTCTGACACAAGCACTACATCTTTGTTGGTAATCTGCCATTCTTACAAATATTTTGGGCAACAGCGCCGCCAGATGCGCACCTGTGTGGGGATTCCTAGAGGGCTCTTGTCTGCAGTACATGGGAGACCCTCTGCCAGTCCTCATTTATATAATGTGCTGTCACGGTAACAAATGAATTCGGCTGCCACAGAAGTCCAGGAATCACACGTTATGGCAATTTGTGTTGTGTTGTGCTCATGGAAGCAGTCATCTGGGCTTTGGTGTCCTTGTAAATACTAAAAAGTTTTTGTAATTGGGTGAAACTATTATAAAGAGAGAAATTTGCAGAAATAATTACTAGTAATAATCTATCTAAACCAATTCAGATCAACCAGGGGTTCAGACAGGGCTGTCCCTTATCAAATCTATCTACTGCACTTGCTGATTTCAGGTATGTCTATAGGCCAGGTTGAGCATCCCATTGCTCTTTATCCTGATGATGTAATTATTTTCCCTACAAATTTGGGTAACAACAACTCAGCAACTCAGATGACTCAGATTGACTCATTTTACTTACCTAGGTATTCAAATTACTTACAGATTAGAAGAAATTGCTCAAACCAATTACAATCCTGTCAAATCTACTTATGATTTAATTTAAAGATGGTCATTACTCCCAATCTCTCAATTAGGCAGAATTAATATATTGAAGATGACTATTCTCACCAAGTTATTATACAGTATATCTTCCAAAATATCCCTCTGCCACCTCTTCCCCACTTTTTTTCTAGTCTAAAGAAACTTTTCACTAATTTTATGTGGAGAAATAGACGCCTCAGACTACGCTTGTCTCTTTTGTACTTGCCCTATGATGGAGGGGAAGGGGAGGGGCAGCAACTTGTTGTGGTACTATTAGGCTACTCAAATTGGAAAGATGAGGTTTTATTATTTGGGTGAAAAAAATCGCCAGCATGGAAATATATTGAATCTGGTTCTGAAAAGATTTCTTTACCTGCATGTATACATTCGGACACTTTTAAAAACCTTAAAAAGAAGACATCTAATCCTATACTTATATACTATATACTATATTTAAATGAAACGCCCGTTCTTTCCAGATTTGGTCCGATTTGGGGTAACAACCGTTTTGTGCTGAGAAGAGCTGATGGTGGATTTACAGCATGGGCTGAAAGAGGAATAAAACTAATTAAGGACATGTATAATCCAGCAGATGATAATATTAAAATATTTCATGTCCTAGTAAGCCATGTAGGATGTTCACCATAAACCTTTTGAAGGACAGTTCACTTGACTCCTCAGAATTTAAACTAAAAGCACGGGAGGGTGATCTACAAGAGGAACTTCAAAAAGAAGAGTGGATTACTGCATGTAAGAATGCTCAAACTGCTTATTCTAGGCTAAAATTGCAGCAATGCAATTGGTTAATGAGAATATTCAGTATATTAGAACAAAACTAAGTTTTTTTTAATCCCAGTATACCAGACCTATGCACAAGATGTGGGGAAGATAAGGGAAAATTGTTTCATTGTATATGGAAGTGTCCCAAAATAAGGCAAGGCAAAGTAACTTTATTAGTATAGCATATTTCAGCCACAGGGCAATTCAAAGTTCTTCACATAAAACGTTAAAGAGCAGTTAAAACAACTAAAAATATAAAAGCAGATAAAATATGAGATTTTAGGTACCACACTTACCAAAATAAAAGATGCACCACTGTGGCTCAGTGGTAGAGCGGTTGCCTGCCACTCAGAAGGTTTTGGGTTCAATCCCTGGCCCTGCATTCCAATGTCAAAGTGTCCTTGGGCAAGACAGTGAACTGAACCCCAGTGTAAATGTGTGTTTATCTGATGAGCAAGTGGCCCCTTGTTCGGCAGCCTTAGCCATAATGTATGAGTGTGTGTGATTGGTTCCTGTACTATGTGTAAGAACAGTCCATGTATTATCCTGGAGTCAGGAAGCCTTTCCACTTCCCTTGTTAGTTTTCAGATTCATGCTTAGAAATGTTACAAATTCATGGATTTGTCTATGAAATTTACAGCTTGTTCTTCCTTCCTCCACCAGCACTTAGCAACAACTGTAATTTATTTTTTCTCCTACTTTTTCTTTCCCTTTGGTGAGTGCACAAATGTCATATAGCTATATTTAGATGGCCATTAAATGTGTTTTTTTTAGTTGTGTTGTCTCCTGTGTATTATTATTTTGGGGTCTTTTCTCTGACTGAATCCTATTTTTGAGATCAAATAACATGAATAGCTTTCAGTTGTGGCAGTGATAGACGTGGAAAAACCTCTCTGCAACCCGTTTTTCTTACTTCCAGCTGTCGACTTTCATCTTAACGTTAATATCTCATTTTCTTCTCTTTTTTTACCCCTTCCTTCCACATTCCTTCCAACATTTTCCTTTTTGACTTTTTTTTGTCTTTTCAGCTTTACTCTTCATTCTCCATGGAATTTAAGGAAGAATCAATATCAACACATACTGTACCTTTATCGTAAATGCAGAGTGTTTTTCCCTTTCATGAAGACAGCCAGCACCATGTTTTTATCCTCCAACACTGACTGTGTTGCTCCACAAAAACTAATAAAAGTCACAAATAAACCAAGAGCACCACTGAAAAATAAGGAGATTGCACAACGTTAAAGGATATGCTGCGGGGCAGGACACAAGTGGACGAAAACAAAGCGGTAGCTCCATTATGACATTTCAAAGGACATCCTTGCAAGGACAAATTTCAGTATTAAAGTATTAGAGCTTCAAGGCAAGAATTCTTCACCTCACTGGGGTCGCTTTGCTTAGAAAAATGTGTCTGAAGACATCTTATACACAAAATAAAGCCTTGTTTTATTGAGTTCCCAGTCTATAATTTACCTTTTTCAAAGACACATACACTGAACAAAAACAAAAATGTAAATGCAGCACTTTTGTTTTTGCTCACATTTTTCACGAGTTAAAATAAAAGATACACACAATTTTATTTATTGCTCTAAACCAAGAGTACCATCTAGTGGGCTCAGGAAATAAAGAAAGCAAAGCTTTATTTGGCCATCACCAGACAGTATTGCACGCTGATGTCATCTAGGTCCTTAAGATGCAGAACCCAGCGGGTTTTGATTTTAGCTATTGGCTGTAATTTAAACCTGGGGAACAAAATAGATGTCAGCAGTTGAAGTACCAGGTTTTGCAGTAAAATGCTACCTTAAACAGAATCATATGACCAACCGAGGAATTGCAACGTCTTCCTAATGAAAGGTTGACCCAACCTGTTCAGACTATAGTCCCCGGCAACGGGAAGTTTGAGACAATGTTTTCTTCAGTTATAAATTGCAACCCTTAAATCTTTACAAACACGCTCATGCAGCACATCATTAAAGTCTCATGATTCCATCAAGCTCACACACAAAGCATAAAGGTGACTCACAACGGTTATAATCACGTTATGAAGTAAAGAAACCCAGAAAGATTCAAGTGTAAATCGAGTGTGTTTTCCTACCTGTCTCCTCGTGTCTTTATCCACAGCGGTAAACAATCGCCAAAACTTTGTTTTCCTGCATTGCCAACACTCCAAAGTATTAGAATATCCAAGGCTTGTAATCCAAAATTAGCTGGTCCCCTCACAATCTTGTAGTTTCTGGCCAAATTTCGACGTGGAGAAATCTATATAGTTCATAACTTTTGTGTTTTGATCTCTTGTATTGTCTCCCCACAGCGTGCCACAATTTAGCTCAGCCCCTTAGCAGAAAGCCTGAAGCATAAGCTTTTGAGTGATGTTTGTTGCCAGCCAATCCGTTCACGGATTGGCTGGTTTACCGGAGCTGTCCTTTATGGGAGCCAATGATGGGGCAGGATTGGGAGGACAGACACGTGGGAAAGATTGACAGCATAAACTTCCAGTTAGAAGTAGAGGTTATGAATCCGGTCTCCCTGTGTAGCCAATAAGAAGACGAGTTGATTGATGCCTTACATGACCAGAAAATTGTAACCCTGTGATGGCTCCAGCTGTGTCAAAGCAAAAAATATGGGCTTCTTATGGCATTTCACCATTTCATCAAATAATAATTACTTATTTCTATAAATGTATGTATGTAGTTAATTCAGGTATATGTGTGAGTGATGTGGATGTGTTTTTGTGTTTGAGAAGTTTTATATTTTGCACTTTTTGGGCTTTTTTAGAAATAAGAAATAAGAAAAACGCACAGACATATCTGTATAAATAAATTTATATAAAATCCATTTTATAAGTCCTTTTTTCCTGGATTTCTTCTGTTCTAAGTTGAGACCAGGGCCAGGGTGGCCAGGGTACTATTTTAGTATATAGCCCTTGTACAGTCCCTGACAAAAGTCTTGTCGCTTGTGTACAAATTGACCTGAAGTGCCGCTGAAATATATTTCTAATCAAGATTTATTTACAAGAAATGGCTCATTTTAATCCCAACAGCTTTTATAATAATTTTTCAGTGCAAAACGAAACTGTCAAAAAGTATTTTAATATTCAAATAATATTTGAAAAATAATAATATTCATTTTGGTAAAGCCCATTGAGTCAATTTTTGCAAAGACATAAGTGTTG
>NC_045742.1:28207596-28239426 GCF_008692095.1 Etheostoma spectabile
CTGATGTGGCAGACACCTTCAATGTGTCTCAGCGTCAAGTACAGAGGATAAAAAAACCTTTGAAGACACTGGAGACGTTTTAGACAAGCCCAGGTCAGGCAGACCCCGCTAGACAACTGCTCAAGAGGACACGTTTGTGGACTCGAAAATCCAAGGCCAGCCCATTTCCACTGCAGCAGAGCTCCACCGACCTGGTCCCTGAAGTCCTGTGTCAACCTGAAAATTTTGTCGGATTCTGTCTTGAAATGGCCTCCATGGTTCGATCAGTGCCCAGAAGCCAGCACTAAACAAAGACAATTTTAAAACCGTGTGGCATTTGCGAGGCCACAGCTGCTAAAAGGATGGAACTGGAGAAGTGGAAGAAAGTGGATTTTCAGATTAATCTTCTGTTGAATTACACCAAAGTTAACGCAAATATTGCAGGAGACCTACTGGAGCCCGCATGGATCCAGATTCACCCAGAAAACAGTGAAGTTTGGTGGCGGGAAAATCATGGTCTGGGGTTCATCCAGTATGGGGTGTGTGCAGAGATCTGCAGGGTGGAAGAAATCTTAGCTACCTCTTATATTCCCAACCATAAAAGAGGCCAAATTCTGCAGCAGGATGGTGTCCATCGCATTTCCATTCCACTTCAAAGTTCCTCAAGGGAAGAAGATCAAGATGCTCCAGGATTGGCCGCCCAGTCACCAGACCTGAACATCATTGAGCATATGTGGGGTAGGATGAAAGAGGAAGCATGGAAGACCAACCAAGAATATTGATGAACTCTGGGAGGCATGCAAGACTGCTTTCCTAGCTAATCTGATGACTTCATCAATACATTGTATGAATCCTTGCCAAACCGCATGGATGCAGTCCTTCAAGCTCATGGAAGTCATGCAAGATATTAAATTGATCTCAGCACCACTATTTAATTGTGGACATTTAGTATTTGCAAGTAATTTGTTCAATTTCTGTATAGGCGACAAAACTTTTGTCTTGCCAAAATTGACCTTTCTGTCTTGTTAAATAATAAATCTTTTTTTAGTGAAACTAATTTATTTCAGTGCATTAAACATCATTTGGGAGGGTTTTAGCTTTTCATATGAGCATTTTCTTACACCAATTGATTAATTAAGGTTAATAGCAGGTGTTTCTACAAAATAGATAAGCGACAAGACTTATGTCAGGGACTGTAATATGCTTACAGTAGTGTTTTTTTAATAATTTTACAGATGATTCACTTGGACGGAAATATAAATTCTCTATTCTAACCTCTGTAGCTCTGTTTCAGTAAGGCCTAGTGTCACACTGCCACTAGAAACAAAAAGTTGAGAGTGTTAACTTCCCAATGACCTCAGGGTCATCCCAGAGGGCCAAAGTATGTGGGAACTGCATCACTTTTTTGGGGGTAAAAATTTAGGCGAGAAAAGCATGGATTTTCAAGTGTTTGTTAAGAAGTGTTCTTCTGCCCACTCAAAACATGCTTGTTCTGTGTTGACACATGGGCACCCAACATTGGCAGTTGTAGCCAAGAAAAACATTCACAAAATAATGGCGCCTTCTGTACACCAAAACTGACTTGAGGTCCTCCTGATACTGGAGTGTTCACCCACGGACTCACTTATCACTGGTAGAGTTTCCATTTCACAACATTCTTGCTTAACACGTGAAGTAGTTATGTGCGAATGGCCAAAGATGACAGCCGTTTGGAAGATGCCACAGCCAGCATGCCTAGCACCATTGAAGGTACAAAAGTGTTTTTTCCACACTCTAAAAACTTAGTTCTAACCTCACTGATGCTAGAATGCAGGCCTATTTGCCACCTCAGGCAGTGCGTTTACATGCACAGCAGTAACCAGGGTGTTGTCTTACCCCAGTTAAGTGAATAACTAGGTTTTTCAAGTACATACAGTACATGACAGTACATGAAGGATGACAGGAGTAACTATACCTCCGGTACAGAAGATGGAGCTCTGCCAATGCACAATGCTTTTTCTTTTGGTTGAAATGTGTCAAAATCACACAAGGCCGATCACTAAATTAGTCAAATTTAACAACGTAATGTTTAATTTACATATTATTGTCACAGCATAGGACAGCACAGTGTTCCCGACAGATTCAATTACATTCAATTTTATTTATAGTTTCAATTCATAAGAGTTATCTCAAGACACTTTACAGATAGAATATGTCTAAAACACACTATAATTTGCAAAGACCCAACAATTCTAGTAACTCAAGAGTAAGCAAAAAAAACTCCCTTTTAGGAAGAAACCTCGGACAGAACCAGGCTCTAGATGGGGCCGGTTGGGGGTGTAATGATGACTGACAACTTGTTTGGCTCATTATAACGTTATCTCTAACCAGTGTCTGGTGAAATTAGCAGACTAACTTCATTCGCTAACCAATAGGGGTGATCCGATGACCCCGGCTTGAAACGAGTATCCGGTACAGATAAAGCACTGCCGAGTACAAGTATATCGAGTAATATGAGTCAATATCCGTGCTCGGATTGAATCAACTCCTCAACTGGCCGCGCAGCGTTCTGTGTAATCACAGCCCCCCCCCCCCGCCCCCCCGCCCTCGCCACAAACACGCTCGGCTCCACACACACACACAGACATGGAGAAATGCGCTCCCTCGGCCGCTCTCTCTCCTCTCTCTCTCTCGCTCTCTCTCTCTCTCTCTCTCTCTCTCTCTCTCTCTCTCTCTCTCTCTCTCTCGCGCGCGCGCGCGCTCCCGCTCCGTCAGGCAGCCAGTCATTTCGGTCTGCGGTCTGTTCGTTAACGTTTAGGGTTTTCTCTTCAGCTTGTTTGTTTTTAACTTCGGTTTGTAGTTCTTACATTTAACCAGTAGATTTCTGGTGAACGTGGGTTTGTAGTCCTTACATAGTACCATAGATTTCTGTGACGTGGGTTTCAGACGTGTTGCTGGTTAAATGTGACTCCCGTTGCGTCTCTGCCATCGAGATTTTTTTTTTTACTGTCAACTGCCCCCTCTTTCTCTGTGTCTCTCTCTTTCTCACACACACACACACACACACACACACACACACACACACCTGGTGTGGAAATAAAAAAAAAAGAACCAAAAAAAAAAAATCACACTGATCATAAAAAAATAAAACTTTAAAAAAAAAGTTATATTGAGTATGAAAACTCTGTTCATTACATTTTACTTCATATTGCAACCGCATGTGTTGGATTCGTTGTTGCAAAACGTTCTGTATATAGTTTGTTTGTTACCATGACAACACCATTGATCTGAAGCTCGATGCTGTCATTTAAATAGTTTTCAAATCAGCAATAATATAAAAATTTGATCAACTCATATCAATTGCATGTCTTAAATAACATACCGGTTAAAGCCCCGCACATTTCAAGAGAACCTGACCCACTTCCTGGTTAAATATGACCACTTCCGGGTTAGGCCCCGCCTAGTCCGAGTACGGATCCGGATCCGGATAATTCATGTGGTAAACAGATACAGATACAGGTAATGCTGTACTCGCTCATCCCTACAAACCAACATTAATGTTAGCTACAGAGGGGACTGCTCGGTCCCTCCGCTTTTTTGAGACACTGAAAATAGTATAACAGTAATAACTGAAAACATGAAACTTCCTTTAACTTTACTCAGTCATATCAAACTAATGCAAACAAGCATGCCTTGATTATTTTTTAGAAGCCTTTGTAATGCAGTCCCAGTATCTTCAACGTTCACAATGTGGATTAGCATTATTATATCACTGTACCAGTGCTCATATTCTGGAATTGTGTTCCATAAAAGTACTTCCCAGTATGCTGAATCCCTGTGGACCATAGACTTTTGACAATACCACTTGAAACATTTACAGAGCACATTTGAGCCACTTTAAAGATAATATTTGGCCCTTTTAGGCCTTTATTTTTTATAGGACAGATGAAGACATGAAAGGGAAGAGAGAGGGGGAATGACATGCAGCAAAGGGCCGCAGGTTGGAGTAGAAACAACTGCGTTGAGGAGTAAACCTCCCTATGGGCGTCTGCTCTACCAGGTGAGCTACCCAGGCGTCCTGTCCTTGGCTTTTTCAAACAAAATAGTGCAGGGCACTTTCCACTGTGGGCTTTGGAAAGTCTATATTGTATCTCTTGTGGGGACCACAGTGCATATCCTCCTATTTGAAACTTTTGGTTTACATTGACATGGATTATTTTTGCTTGTTGTTTTTGTTTTCTGTAAACCAAGTCTTGTATTCTAAAAGAAAACTGTAGTTTATTATAACTTGGGTATTATTTCTGTAACCCTGGGCAATGCTTCTCATGGAATAATACCACTGTACTCACCAAAGTAATGACTACATCGCTAAAACAATATCACAAAGGGCAAGAATCATTAGCAGCAGGAGTCAAACAAGCAGGAGTAAGACATAAACAAACCCCCAGGTTGTAATCTATTTATTTATTTTTTATCAATGGAGAATGAATGTTGGCAACATTTAAAAATATATGAATGACTTGATAAAGAAATAAATATGCTTTTAAATGTAGTCATTCCTTCGTCAATTGCTGAAATGTGACCTAATCCATTTTACTTTGCTTCTTTATTTAACATTGTATTATTTTACTTTCCGATGTCATTTCCCTTTTATTCAATTATTATTTTATTAACTCTTAAATGTATCTTTACACAACATCTTAAAGTTCCTTACTATTACATTTGGTTATACATAAAATTATATACAATATTTATACCCTGTATAGCAATTCTGGATAGATGTAAACCACATTTCGTTGCTTGTACTTGTGACAGTGCAATGACAATAAAGTTGAATTCTATTCTATTCTATCTAAGTTTTTTATAGTTATTTTAAATTGTTTTTATGTATGTATTTATTTTGTTATGTATTTTTCTTTTTATTTCCCATAACCTAGTTATTTCAGATTTATTTTCTTTATACATTATTTGCATTCTATTTCATTATGCAAATAAGTGCACTTTCATTCATTCAAAGGGCTTTATCTTGCACCCGGCGCAGTGCGGCGCAAAGACTGATGCAACATTTCATTGTTAGTTTGACCGCGTGTTAGTAAAATGTGCTTCGGCTAGTGCACACTATGGTTGTTACACACACAGGGAAGCAGCAAACACATGCAAAATTACAAAATTTCAATTTAAAAATTACAATATTACTGTGCAAATCCACCATCATAATAGCAATGCGCCAAGGTACAAATGTGCCTGGCTGTTAAAGGGAATGGGAGATGACACTCTGATTGGTTTATTGCATGTTTTGCCAAAACACACCTATTAATTAATGAAGACACGATGTACAACACTTGATGTACAACCCTTTTGAACCATGCGACTGGCGCACAGACCCTTTTTTCCGCCATCAAAGTAGATAAAAAGTGGATTAAAATAGGGCCCAAAGTGTGTCATGAGGTCAACTTTGATCTGGGTTATTTAAAAAAAATAATTTTTCCTATGATAGAAGCAAATTATTTTCCTCTGGGAAAAACGGAATCATCTGACATACTGAAGGACAAAATACAGAATACTCAAAAGTAAAGCATTCCAATTGACCTGTGTCTCTTGGCCCACGTAATAATAAAACATCCAAGCTTCATCAAACCAGCGCAGCATGGAAGATGGATTGGTGTGGAAAGATTTTTAGTTTATTTCAAGCAGTTCACTGCCAATTCACAGGTATCCAGAAAGAGAGCCATACTAACCATCGGATGGCAAGCTGAGAAATTCCCATCGGAGCAAGAAATTCACACTCACACATTTACTCTTGATTGCCCACAGTCATCCATGCGAGAGAATACACACACTACACAAACTACACACACATGCATTTCTTCCTCCGGGGGCATCATGGACCTGAAGGTATTGACGAAACACAGACATACACACTCCCCCCACCTATGCTGTCTCCAGTGGTACCTCTAGACTGTGGGAGAGGCTGTCTGACAAGCTGCCACTGAGGAGTTCACTTGTCTCACATCTGGTTGGGTGTTAGGGGTGGAGAGGACTTTTCAGCGGTTGTTAATTTGTCTTGAGAGCAGCTCATTAATGGTGCACTATGACTTCCTGCATGGTCACTTCTGTTGACGTTCCAAGTTCATTTCAAACAAAACCGAGCAAGCTCGCCCCTCCCCCCATGTTTCCGTAATTGTCATGAATAACTGACTAACTGTCACTAACCCCCACTCCCTCCCCCAACCATCTTGTTGGTGATTGGCTGGAGTGGTTTGTTGTGTTTTGGTGCCCAGCCTGTGCTTCTAGTGTTTGTTTGACGTCTACGATCCCTGTTAATGTAAATGTAAATGTGCTGTATTTATATAGCGCTTTTCCAGTCTTAACAACTGCTCAAAGCGCTTTTACATCTACAGGAAGCATTCACCATTCACACACATTCATACACTGTGGCCGGGGCTGCCGTACAAGGTGCCACCTGCTCATCAGATAAACATTCACACACATTCACACTCCGATGCGCAGCACCGGGGGCAACTCGGGGTTCAGTGTCTTGCCCAAGGACACTTTGACACTAATATTAAACAACATGCAAGTTCCCAAATGTTTTTTTATTTTATTTTATTTTTCCTGATGGCCACATGCTGGAGATCCGGCACGGTGCCAGAATACTTTAAGCCCTGTGTTCAACAGAGGGTTGAAAGCACACTGACTTGCCATTCCTTGAGCCTTTTACTTTAAACAAAGAGTGCCATGGTTGGTTGGAATCTGCTCAGACCTGGACTGAATATTTGTGGAGTTGTGGAAGGAATCTTTACTGTCAGGTCTTATTCTTCAGCATATGATCACTCGCTGTCTGGAGTTATTTTGAAGATCGCTTTGAAGTACAGCTGTGTAAGTGCGACCTAGTGTGCTAGCCTTGTGTCCATTTGAACTGGCGAAATGAATCACGTTACATACATAGTTATAGGGGTTAAACCGTTTTATGAGGTATAATGCTGTCAAAAGCTTTTTCCACTTGTATGATTTCCCAAGCTTTTTGCCATTTTGTCCACAGTAGGACGTCTGAGAAATGATTCTGAGTTGTAAGGAGGCTGAAGGTTTTTAACACACCTTTTCTTCATTCTCAATGGGAATGTTTGAGGACATTTTAAGCACAGTCCAGTATGTTAAAAGGTCAGTTTACAAGTTTTTAAGATTTTCTTGCCTGCACCCCAATACAAAGGTGAATTTTGCTCAGAGTATTACCCCCAAATTCCACTGGATGCAGAACGGCTGCGGATCGGCTCCGCTGTGTGACGGCTCTGTGCTCGGCCGTCCGTCCACACCCACCAGGTCTGGATCTGTTGCGAAACGGCTGCGGCCATGACTGACAGCTGAAGTCTCGAGGACCCCCGAGATCTCGCAAATTCATGTAGAAGAGAACCACAAAAACAACAACAGTTTGTTTCCATCCAGATGAGTAGAGAGGAAACAACTCTGTGCTGTATTTTCAAGGTGTAGTGCAGGGAAATATGACCAGCCGTGAGCAAGCTCTATTTTATTTTGAAAATGAACTGGATGTTTTATTTGTTTATATGACTTCCTGTCCCGCACTATCTGCCATGTGCTGAGTTGCTGCTGAGCTCTGCTGCATCCGGCAAAAATAGAAGCTCTGTGTTTCTGCTCCGGAGGTCCGGGGATCGCCGGGGCTGGGCCAGAGTCAGGACGCAGCCGTTCAACAGTCTGTGGAAGTACATACATTGACTTTAATGGAAACCAATTTACTCCGCAGCCATTCCAGAGCGGATCCCCAGCCGTTCCACATCCTGTGGAATTTGGGGGTTAGAAACCTGAATTGTGAATAGCTTTTCTTTCTCTGCAGGAAAAACATCGGGGTTTAGGTAAATGTTCAAATATCCAACACGTTATCTTGCTCCGACCTGTTTTATATATTTTTTGTCATGCTTTTGTATGCAGCACACATGAAGCCTGTAACTGACTAGAAATATAATTTACTGTAGATAAGGAACAACTCACAGTGATGTATGACAATGAACTGTATGAACTTAAAACTGCTTTTCAAAGGATTTGACAAATGTACATCTGACTGAGGCGATATTTTGCCTCAGTGTCAGTACGATCTGTAATCCTTTTCCCTTGTTTATCATCTATCATCCTCCCTGCTCGAATTGTTTGAATTGTTCTCCTAATGTTCGCTTTGTGGCTTATTCAAACACTCGCTGTCAATTATCAGAGATACCGTCAGAAAAGAACATGGACGTTAATTTTGCTTTGTGGAGCATGAGCAAGGAAAATGCTCACTGAAATGTGAGGGGTTGGGATTGATGGGGAGGGCAATTATGGCTGGGCAGGTGCTGGGCTAGCGTTATTCATGGTTTGAGTACAGTAAATATTGTGGCTTGACATATAAATAATATGGACCAGACAGAGGGATGGCTGAAGCAGGAGTTTATGGAAAGAAATGAGATTAATGGAATACGAGAAGAAATAGGATTATAGAGTGAAGGGTAATAGAGGGAGAACAGACCGTAAAGATAAATGGAATAAGGCTATAAAAGTTTACATTGGTTTCTGTGGAATTTTACTTTTTTACTACATATTAATAAGTGAGAAGACAAAGATTACAAATGTGATCACGTTATTATTATTTTAGCTTTTTACAATTTTCTGGTGCACTTTGAAATGAAAGGACATGACCCAACCTGTTGAGCTGGCCGAGAGTAGTTCAATTCAACTGCTTTAAGTTCAAGTGCATCATTTCCTGAACCAATGAAAAGTACTTGTAGTCGCTGCTGAGCCACATTTCTCCTTTTCTGCGCCCTTTCCATCCTCAACCTCTTCTCTGGCATTTAGTTCCTCTCCAGTGGCACATCCTGGATGTAGACAGAAACCTCATTTTAGAAACAAATTTACCTCCTCACCAGATGTATCACTCATACTAAGAAAATGTATGAAGTGATTTGCATCTGTGCATCAACGGTCTTTTGGAGACATCTACCTTTTCCTTGCTCTGTTTATTTGCTCACTGCCAGACTGTGGTTGCTAGGACACTGTGATGCACCTGCAAAGCCTCCATAGCGGGCTTCTCAATAAATAACTTGGTGGAGTGTGTGTCTACAGCCAGCCATCTACTGTGCTGTGTCATGTCTTTGCTGTGGCTGTTTGGAGAGAAGTGTGAACTGTCACATCCACACGCTGCCCACTCAAGCAGAGAACACTGCTGTCATGTCGTTTCAACTGGAGGAAAGGGGACACACACTGTATAGGTGTGTGCGTGTGTCCTATAGTGGATGGATGTGGTTGAGACACTCTGGTGTCAGAAATGTTGGACTGTATTATTATACCTTCAATCTGCTGTCCAGCTGCAATTCTGATAACAGATGTGGTGCTGCCTTTGCCCTTCATCTGTCTCAATGATTCATAAATGGCAGTGTGTGTGCATCTTTTTTATCCCCTTGTTGTGTCATTCCTCTTTTGCCTCTCTCTTTTCTGGTATATTGTATTTTCCTTGAGAAAAAATAGATATCTTCTAGATGTTGGTATTTGTCAATGAAAATATTAAAATTCCTTTTTCCCATGACAAAAACCACACTGCAAAGCAAATATAGTAACCTTTGTTAACAGAAATAATTGAGTAATTAATGAGGTCCCAAGTTTTACAGCAGAAATAAAATGCTCCTAAAATCAGGAGAAAGAAGAAAAATAAACAAAAAAATCCAAACAACAGGGTACACAATTGCACAATCAGACATTTCCCTGTTTTTCCAGTTTTACTTTCATACAATACTAGACGGTTGTGTTCCACCCCCAGCTGTTATCCAATTATTTGCTTTTCAAAAAGAGTTGAAACTTGCACTAAAGCAAAATCCTAATCCTATTCGCGTCTGTGTTCGGAGGCAGCAGGCTTCTCATTTTCACTGCGCTCATTAGAAGGAATAATTTTGGCTTTGTAAAAGTAAATTTGAGTTGATCACAGCCATATTTATCCTCCTTCACCTCGGAGTCATACAGAGACTCACAGAAGTAGAGCACAGCTCTAATGAACCAATTAATTAATCAGTTAGAAACATGATAGACTTTAATTGGATCTTTGAAGTTTACTTTTTCCTTTGTCACACGGCCTTTAATGTCACAACATGTCCGCTTGCTGGGA
Source organism: Etheostoma spectabile (assembly GCF_008692095.1). Classification (NCBI taxonomy): domain Eukaryota; kingdom Metazoa; phylum Chordata; class Actinopteri; order Perciformes; family Percidae; genus Etheostoma; species Etheostoma spectabile. The sequence continues at coordinate 28,217,696 of NC_045742.1, forward strand.
GCTGATAGAATTTGCATTTGTATCCCAGCAAAGACAAAACTAACTAATCAAAGATAAGTACATAAAACAGTAAGGGCAATATAATACAACTGCAGCTTTATGGTCCAATCCCCTCCCTTTTTATCCCCCTCTATCGAATTGATTCGTTTGGGTTCATGCACTTGAAACTCCTGATATAAAACTTAAAAAAAACACAACACAAGATTAAATGCATTTTTAAAGAAATGAAACGCTACTTCTCTTCAAAACAATGTGCACTCCAGAGTCATTTCAGCTCTGCAATTCTGGGCCTGGGGCATAGTGTGCTCTCAGTGAAAAATAACCCAAGAAGAGAACACATTGTCTTAACTCAGCAGCCCAATGCATCCACATCAAGTTTTATCAAGAAAGCCCTGTACCTTCCAATCAGGTGCATTTCAGTGGCCGAAGCAAGGTATCGTATACCTCACTATCAGAGACGTAGTCAAAGTTAATTGGGATCCATTATTGAATAAATTATCTTGTGATGTTAATAGATGGGCGTCTCTCAATCTCTCAATAGCTGGGAAGGTCAATGTTGTTTGTAATCCCAAAATGAATTATCCAGTATCTTCCCCTGGAGGTTTGTCATATTTTAAATGGTTTGAGAGGATAATTTATATGAACTGATAAAAAAACCACTACATTTTAATAAATTACAAAGACTGATGCTGCAAATTGTATGTTTTGTGTCGTTAGTCACAAAAAATAAGGCCATGTACAATATTTTGTCAAAGAGTAAATGAAGAGCATTTTGCGATATGCTTTTCGTTTGTCTAATACTAAACACTTCAAAGAAGCATTGTATTTTCATCAGTATTACAAAAACAATCTGCACCGCAGACGTTAAATAAAGATGGCGACGTGTCTCCACTTTCTCCTACTGTACAAAAGCCAAAACATCTGTTTAACAAAAAAGCACACTGATTTGTAATTCATGAGCCTTTTTCTTTTAACCAAGCGCACCATCTCTCTGCAAAGATATTTACATCAGCATGAAGCAGACTCAGAGGTTGATAGCTAGAACACTCTGTAGGCTCCTTATCCTTTTTCAGTAATCAGAAAATGTGTGAACATCCCTTGAGAACTCACCCTTTTTAATAGAGCACTTAATCATTTCAAGAAGAAAAGGGCCCACCTGTTCCCAAAAAGTCGCATAAAATTCAGGAGGAATCCCATCAAAGCCTGGTGATTTCCCTTTTTGCATAAGTTGTAGTGCCAGCCTTAATTCTTCAATAGAAATGAATTTGTCCAAGCTAGCTGATTCCTCTGCTGATATCTGAGGCAAGTCAGTGAGATTTGTCCAAATTAACCTCAGATTCATAGAGATTGGAATAAAATGTCTGAAAGCTTTTATTTATTTTGATAGGGTTAGTTCTGATATTACCATCTGAAGATTTATTGCGGGAATGTCTGCAAAATAGTCACTGGATCTCAATCTCATAGCGAGAAGGTGACTAGGTCTAGCACCCTGAAAGTAATAGCGCTGTCTAACTCTATGCATGAGGAATTCAGATTTCTGTTTCAGAATGTTGTTCATTTCTTTCTATCCAGTCAGAAGATATTGTTGGTAACAGTGAGTCTAGTCTGGTGAACTCAGCTTCAAAGTTTTGCAGCTTCAGTGATGTAGCTTTACGCGCATAAGAGCAGAGAAGTATGGTTTTGCTCCTTATAGAACCTTTTATTGCGCCCCACAATATCCTAGGGTCTTTTACAGAGCCAAAATTAATTTCGGCAAATATCTTGAATTCTGCTATAAACTGAGGGATGTAGGATTCATTTTTCAGCAAATAAGTATTGAAGCGCCATCTAACCACACGTTGAGACAACTGGCCAATTGTGGTGGCGCAAAGAACCCCTTTATGGCCAGACAATGTCATTGAAAGTATCAGTGCTTTATCAATTGAATGAAATGATTGAGGGGATGCAAAAACGAAAATCTATCCTGGAAAAGGATTTATGTCTTCTGGAGAGAAAGGAATAGTCCTTACAGGTGGGATTAACTGTACGCCAAATATCTATAAGCCCCAAACTGCTGGCCCATGACTTCAGAGCATTTGTGGCCTGAACCTGGTCCCTAGTGGCCTTCGCGTTCGACCGATCAATATATAGGTCCCACACAGCATTGAAATCTGTACCAACAATAAAAGAACAGCCCAATAACTCCTGCATTTGATTGGTGAGCGTATTATAGAAATTGCATTACATTATGCGCGTAAGCTAACACAAATGCAATTTTTCTGGCACCAAATTCTGTTGTGGAGATCACAATCCTGGCTGTATCATCTGACCAAGAGGACAACACTTTAAGTGGGAGATTCCGTTTGACAATAATGGCCATAATAATGATTTGATAATAATGGCTTGTTGTTTTCAAGCTCACTGATGAGCATGGAATTGTGTGATAGAATCTATTGGCTAAACGATAGGCGTCCACCTGCAGTAAATGAGTCTCCTGTAATAATGCAATGTCAACATTTTTCTCTCTTAGTAAGGACAGAGTGCTGGCTCATTTAGGAGGAGTATTCAGTCCACCACAATTCCAAACTAAATATGAAAAATCACCCATTATCAACAAAGCTATGTTCTAAATGAAAGTCCAACTTCGTTAAATCCTAACAATAGTGCATCCAAAGTTAAGTCCCTCAACGTGGTGTCGTGTGTTGTAGACCTATGAATAAGAATCAAAAGTCAGTCTTTTCCTACCACAAATTAGCCCATTTATACCAGTTTTTCAACAGCAAACCTGCTGATGATAGACATACTCCTTTACCATTGCAAGTAGCATTGCATGCGTTTATTTTTTTCTTTTGGTGCTTCAAGAATGGAGAGAAAACGGGTGTTAATTTTTCTTGCTACAGCTTACAGTGCACAAAACTGAAAAAAATCTTATTATACAATCATGTTCTGTGTATTCACTTGATACCTTCGCATCTAAACTTAAACTCTCAAACAAAGAAAACGTGGCTGTCTATTCCAGGAGTGCTGGCGAAGCATTAGGGGGAGAGATGCTGAGCGACTGAACAAGCGGGTAAAGAAAGCTGGCTCGGATGTCAGCATTGAGCTGGAGTCGCTCACAAAAATTGCAATGAAACGGACCATGAGTAGGATGCTGGCGATCATGGACAATAACCACCACCCACTAAACAGCACATTCGTTAAACAGAGGAGCATGTTCAGCGGCCGACTTCTGTCACTGTCACGCTCAACAGACAGGTTGAGGAGGTCCTTTGTTCCCAGGGCCATTCAGCCCTTCAACACAACACAAGCGGGGAGGGGAGAAATTGACTTTTCAGCATGAGCCTGTCTCTCTCAGCCCCTACCATCATATCACTTGTCTGCTGTGCAACTTTCTTATTGGCTATATTAGCCTCTATATATAATCTGGTCTGTGTTCATAACATCTACATTTTACATATTATACCTTATTCCCTGTTACATATTGTTCTTATTCTTATTTGGTCAGTCAGTTTATAGTTTACGTTTATATTTTATAGTCATAGTTAATATTTAATCATGATCTACTGCACTGTTCAATCCCTGTACCGTTCACTTTTTCCCTATCATCATTACACACAGTCTACCATAGTATCTCACCTTATCATGGTCATTGCATTTCTGTGAGTGATTTTTTTTTTAAATTCTTGTGTATGTGTGATATATGTGTGATATATGTATGTATATGTGTTTGTTGTGTTATGGTTGTCTTGTTACTGAATGCCTAAAATTTCCTGCAAGATGAATAAAGTATCTATCTATCTATCTATCTATCTATCTATCTATCTATCTATCTATCTATCTATCTATCTATCTATCTAAAATAGACCATAATGGCGGCTCGTTTGGAATACAGTCTCTTATTTTACATAAATAGTTCATCAAAATGTGTTTCTGAAAAATAAATTATGCAAGAAATAGGCTATGCAGTTGCTGAATTTGTCTTCATTTCAAATTGACAACGGTCAGTTCAAAAGATTTTCATGAAAAATCTTTTGAAAAAAAATCCTCAAAAAAAAAAATCTCACTCTTCGCTCTGAGCTCAAACTCGCCATGCTCCGCTGGGTGACGACTCGTCAACTATTGTTGTGTTTGTAGTACCGTGCGTACGATTGAGCGACCACGTGCGTCTCCTGGCCTTTAAGGTGGGTAGGAGGCAGGCATGGGAGGAATTTACTAATTACAAACAGGCTATCAGGCACAGGCATGCAGCTGTTTCTCTCCTCCGCTTGTTCATCGGCGTCTAGAAGATGTTAATGACGAGCACCTGATCACTCCTTTTTAGAAAATATCGACAGTGTTGTTGCAAATTGTACGTTTGTGTTACTCACCTAGCACTCAGATGTTGTTATTTGTAGCTTCAGGTTTCTTCATTTCAAAAAAAAAATGCTATGATTGCCCTGGACAGAGTGTCGATCTTGACTGGCGTGATGTATGTGTAGTTAAGGCAGCTAGCAAAAATTAAACCAGTCCTTCAGAGACAAAACTTTGAGATAGTAATCCACGCCTTTCTGACCACTCGGCTGGATTACTGTAATGCACTTTATATGGGGGCTAGCGGGTCCTCCATTGCTCGTCTTCAGCTTGTAAAAAATGCTGCTGCACGTCTTTTAACAGGCACAAGCAAGTATGAGCACATTTCACCTATTTTAGCTTCACTCCACTGGCTGCCCATCCATTTTAGGATTCATTTTAAAATTCTTTGCTTTTAAAGCCTTGAATGGCCTTGCCCCCCCCTTACCTCTCTGAGTTGCTGCACCCCTACACCCCCAGCCGATCTCTCAGGTCAGCTAACCAGCTGCTCATGACGGTGCCTAAAGCTAGGCTTAAGCTCAGGGGGGCTCGTGCGTTTGCTGTTGCAGCTCCAAAACTTTGGAATGGGCTGCCCCTGCACATCAGACAGGCCTCCTCTCTGTTTCATTTTAAAACTCTTCTTGAAACCCACCTCTTTTCTTTGGCTTTTAACACCATTGTACCTTATATATGTGTGTGTATGTATATATGTGTATATGTATATATGTGTACACACACACACACACACATATATATATATATATATATATATATATATATATATATATATATATTATTGCGCTTTTATTGTGTTTTAATGTATCTATTTATTCTGTATTATCTTTTTGTGCAGCACTTTGGAAACCTTGTGTTTGTTAAAATCGTGCTATATAAATAAAGTGGATTGGATTGGATGTATGGCCTGACATTCCAGAAGTATCACACAATGCAGACCATCAGCTGATTCACTACAATTTCATGCATAGGACATATTTCACCCCTGTGAAAATGCAACACACAAAAATAATTACCAGCCCTTTGTGCACTTTCTGCCAAATTAAAGCTCAAGGTACATATCTTCACATGTTCTGAGAGTGCTCTCCTGTTGGTCAGTTCTGGTACAATATTGCATCCAAAATTTCCGCCTTGATTAATGTTACTGTGCCTGTAACCCCCATTTTCCACCGGATGCGCAATAGCTGCGTATCCGCTCCGGAACGGCATCGGAGTCATTAAAGTCAATGTGTGTATTTCCACGGACTACGGAACAGCTGCGTCCTGACTTCATCCCAGCTCCGGCGATCCCCAGCCCTCCAGAGCAGACACTGCACCCAGAGTTGCTCCCGATGAGGCGCCATCGGAGTGTAAATGTGTGTGAATGGGGAATGGTTCCTGTACTATGTAAAAGAGCTTTGAGTAGTTTTTGAGACTAGAAAAGTGCAAAATAAGAAGAGTCCATTTGCATTATTCCCCTTGTGGGGTTAATAAAGTATACACTATTATTTTTAAACCTGGACACACACATAATGTCTCTCTGTCACTTAAAGGCAGTGTTAGTAACTATTTCCAATATACACTTTTTATATTAAATATAATATTGTTTGTCATGGTCTTTACATGCTGACAGCAATAAATAACTTGTGGGCTCTGAAAAAGAGTTAAAAAATTACATCATCTGTAGCTGCTGTAATCCTGTAAAAACGGCCACCAATGACTGCCTTGTGGTCCGCTTGGAAAGAACCAATAAAATGCCTCCTTGCCCCGCTGAGCGTAATCTACCCCTCCTGTGTTATGATTAACAACATTTTATTTTATTTCATTTTACCACAACAAGTCACGTTTCTTTTAAACATTCGGTGATATAATATTAGGTGTTTGCTTACTGGTTAATGAGAGAATTAGGAAATGCTACTTTCAAATCTTGCTAGCTTTTCAACATTTCCAACCCTGTTTTTAAAGTGTTCAAATAAAATGTGTATTACAAATATGATGATTCATGGCAGTGGCATCATCTCTGTAATCACTGTTATGATAAACAGTATTTCCATGCAAACAGAGTCTGTTCTCCTCTCACACAGTCAGTGTGCTTTAATTAATAAATAATAAGGATTACTCTCCAGTCTGTTGGATCTATATAGTACAAGAAAACCACCATTAGACCTTGTGCTGTATGACATCAAAGACCATTTGTATACCCTCAAAATACGAAACTTACTTATATTTTGTTAAATATGGCATGTGATGGTTAATCATTGAGTGTTTTTTTAATGCATGTGATAAAACATGATGATTGTACAGTGATGTGGGAGTTGCTGTGATGAATACAGAAAGCAAGCAGGCTTTGATAAATATTAATCAGTAAAAAGATTTAGAATATTAGTTTATATTATTCAGTGGAAAATGGTCTACATCCATTTAATGCTGCTCTTACACTTGTACCCATAGACACACAAGTATAGACATGCGCTCTCTTATCATAAACCACCCCTTCATGTGGACACAGTTAATGAAATAGCTTGGTTTGTAGCATCTGTACTGGGTACAATGTAGGAACGGTAACATACTGAGAAGACATGATCAATGTTTCAAAGTCAAAGCCACTATGTGTAAGTTTTTGTAAGTGACAATTCAAATCATTCTAATGGAATTTTTTTTTAACTTTGAGAAAATCTGACAATCCCAGGAAAAACGTCAGTATTGGCCTTATTGTTTACCATTGTCTTTTTTGAATAAAGTGAAGTGGGGTGTTGGTGTTAGCCCAGAAAGACAATGCCAAACAAACAGGAAAACAGTTTGAGTTATATACTGTATATCTATTATTTTGCCATCTTTCAATTCAAAATTGAATTGAATTGAAATTGAATCTTATTAGTAGATTGCATTTCTACAAGACATGAATTTTCAACTCTGAAATTTATGTAATCCTTTCTTGACGACCTAAAGTAATCCTTAGAACTAAGACACTCAAGTTTAACTTTCAGGTATTTCGCCCAGTGGCTTACTGGATGAAGATGCCAAATGAAGCTTCATAAACTTTATCAACCATTTTCTTAGCCCACAAGATGGCGCTCTCTGTTTAACAAAAGGGTTGAAAGCCCACTGAATTACCATTCCTTGAGCTTTTTCTTTAAACCAAGAGCGCCATCTAGTGGGCACAGAAAATGAAGAAAATGGTTCATAGCGCTTCATGAAGCTTCATTTGTCCATCCATAATAAAAGATTACAAATGCGAATAAATGCTTAAACTTGTCACCGACTGCAGTATAGTCAGATAACATCTACAAAACATTGGGCAGTCATCAGTAAACAGCTGAACCTACAGAAAGGACTCATCACCATGTGGTGAGGCTTGTGTCTTTCCATTATTAGAAACATTATGCAAAGTGCCACAAAGCTAGAGGTAAACAGTAATGGCTTGCATCAGCACAGGTTACACTCTGTTAGTGAACTACAGATTATTACTTTCAAGGTTAATCATTTGGCTTTCAAATCACTGGAATAGACTGAACTGACAAATTATAGATGTGCATTAGTGTTTCCTGAAAGACCAGCTGATTATCATAAAGACAGCACATGAGTAATAATGCTATCTCTATCATGTGTTTATGCAAATTTGCTGTGTTTATGGTTAGATTACCAAGTGCCACATACATTTTGACAAATGTTGATCATAAAAATGAATTCATAAAAGCTCTCTTCAATGACCACTGACATATATATATTAATTTAATAATAATAATAATAATAATAATAATAATAAATTGAATTTGTGTAGCGTTTTTTAAGGACCCAAAGTCGCTTGAAGTCATCATCTCTATGGTTTTCACTTTGGACAATACAGTATTATTTGTCCTGTGCTTATTAACACCAATGTTCCTACAATATTCATGTTATCTCAACCCATAGACCTTTTGACAGGTTAATCATTAGTCTCATGACTTGTAATCAGTACTATTTAAAACACTGTTGTCAATTCTACTCAATCATATGTCTTATTAAAAATAAGACATGTCAAATTCCATTAAAGCAGTGAAATATGCACTTTAGAGAAAATGGGAAATACTGAGAACATTAATGTTTATGGGGCTTGAAATGTTACAGTGTTTCATTTAAGATTTTTTTTTATAGCAGGGGGGGCAGGTCTGTCCAAACCGCAACCCCCCCCCCCCCCCCCCCCCCCCCCCCCCCCCCCCCCACACACACACACACACACACTTGTTTTGACACTTTGTTTAAACACAAATACATTTATTCACCTCTATTCACACAGTTGTGTCATGATGTTAACGCTATCACATACAATCTAGTCATCATGGCACAATTACTTAGTATAATATAAAGAAATATAAATGAGAAGTAATTGATCTTTATTTGAAGGTCACAAAGGGGCTTTTCAACTACTGTACCTACTGTAAATTATTACCCTATTCAATATAGCATTGTAAAAATACAATACTACTTCTCATCTTACCTTATGGTACAACTAGTATTTCTAACAAATTGGGCCTAGGCCTTATGCCATATAATTGTGAAAATGTACATAATTTATACCTAGTCCCATGCCACGGGTCATGAGCGCCAGAATACAACCAGCATCATCATCAAGAAAGGAAGACGTGAACATAAAGATTGTGTTATTCACGTGCATATTAAGCAGCCACGTTGGTTTGTTTTGGTTTGTCTTATAATACATCCAAAGATGCTCCAGCAGAGAGGAAGGTCCAGCCAGTACTTAAGATAACAATAATTTGTCAACAATTTATCAACTATAAAGACTGCAAAATAACAGCTTTTATTTTAGCTTGTTTGTCATTATTTGCTATTTAAAGTAGAGTAGAGATGCGTTTGTTCAAACAGTGCAGTGGACAAAAGTGGACTGCCAGACAGATTTCATACTGAAATATATCACTTCCTACATGTGTATGCCTGTAGACAGGTGAGTGGGTATTGATACATATTTACTTTTAGGTTTATTGTAGCCTACAGTAACAAGCGTAGTGGTAGCTTTCCCAGTCAGGTGTGTGCATGTGCTGCGTGTTGAAACACAGCTCTGTGGTGTATGTGTGTGTGTGTGTGTTGTGTGTGTGGTGTGTGTGTGTGTGTGTGTGTGTGTGTGGTGTGTGTGTGTGTGTGTGTGTGCTAGGTATAGCTACATTTGGTGGGACCAAAAATGTGAAACAGTATACTTATGGGGACCTGAGTGCTTTGTGGACCAAAATGCTGTCCCCATCCCGTTAAAGGGCTTTTTGAGGACTAAGACTTGGTTTTAGGAGTAGGTTAGAGTTAGGTTATGGTTAGGGTTAGGTGAGGGTGAGGGTTAGGCATTGTGTTTGATGGTTAAGGTTAGGGTAAGGGGCTAGGGAATGCATTATGTAAATGACTGGTCCCCACAAAGATAGCAGACACGACTGTTGTGTGTTTGTGTGTGTGGTGTGTGCACGCTCAGCATGGGCATCGCTGTTCAGATTGCGTCTGTCTTCCAAAAGCAACTCTGTAGCCAAACGAATTGTACTTAAAGTTGCAGGCCATGCAAATTATAACAACCTCACCCACATTCTATTATATCGAGCCATTACACTGAAAATCCTTTAGATAACAAGAGCCTATGATTTACTGTAACTATCCTAACGACACACTACCTAACGCCTGAAGAAATTTTGCCATGGCGGTATGCTAGGGCTGCACAATTATATAAAAAATAATAATCACGATTATTTAACACAATTAGTCATTAACCTTTGGGTATAATGATAGTGCCAGGGTATAATCTTTTAGTGTCCGTGATCTCACAGTCAAGAATTGAGAATATCCATCCATCCATCATCCATCTTCATCCGCTTATCCGGTATCGGGTCGCGGGCTGCAGCTCCAGTAGGGGACCCCAAACTTCCCTTTCCCGAGGCACATCAACCAGCTCCGACTGGGGGATCCCGAGGCGTTCCCAGGCCAGGTTGGAGATATATCTCTCCACTAGTCCTGGGTCTTCCTCCCAGTTGGACGTGCCTGGAACCCTCCCTAGGGAGGCGCCCAGGAGGCATCCTTACCAAATGCCCGAACCACCTCAACTGGCTCCTTTCAACGGAAGGAGCAGTGGCTCTACTCCGAACTCCTCTCGGATGACTGGCTTCTCACCCTATTCTCTAAGGGAGACGCCAGCCACCCTCCTGAGGACCCATTTCGGCCGCTTGTACCCTTGATCTCGTTCTTTCGGTCATGACCCAGCCTTCATGACCATAGGTAGGGGTAGGAACGAAAATTGCCCGTTAATCGAGAGCTTTGCCTTCTGGCTTGCTCTCTTTTCGTCACAACGGTGCGATAACAGAATTAATACCGCACCCGCTGCTCCGATCTCCGACCAATCTCACGCTCCATGGTCCCCTCACCGCAACAAACCCCAAGGTCTTGGTCCACATTAACTCCTTCACTTGAGTAGGACATCATCCCTACCCGGAGAAAGCACTCCATCGGTTTCCTGGAGAACCATGGCCTCAGATTTAGAGGTGCTGATCCTCATCCCAGCCGCTTCACACTCGGCTGCGAACCGATCCAGTGAGTGCTGAAGGTCACAGACCGATGATGCATCAGGACCACATCATCTGCAAAAAGCAGCGATGAGATCCCGACCCACCGAACTGCAACCCCTCCCCCCCCGACTACGCCTCGATATCCTGTCCATATTATTACAAACAGGATTGGTGACAAAGCGCAGCCCGGCGGAGACCAACCCTCACCTGAAACGAGTCCGACTTACTGCCGAGAACCCGGAAACAGCTCTCGCTTTGGTCATACAGAGATTGAATGCCCTGAGAGGGACCCCCTCACCCCTATTCCCGCGCACCACCTCCCACAATTTCTCCCGGGGGGCCCGGTCATACGCCTTCTCCAGATCCACAAAACACATGTAGACTGGTTGGGCATACTCCCAGGCCCTCTCCAGGATCCTTCGAGAGTAAAGATCTGATCCTTGTTCCACGGCCAGGACGGAATCCGCATTGTTCCTCTTCAATCCGAGGTTCGACTATCGGCCGAACCCTCCTTTCCAGCACCTTGGAGTAGACTTTACCAGGGAGGCTGAGAAGTGTGATACCCCTGTAGTTGGCACACACCCTCTGGTCCCCCTTTTTGAAGAGGGGAACCACCGCCCCGTCTGCCACTCCTTAGGCACCTGTCCCAGACTTCCATGCAATGTTGAAGAGCGTGTCAACCAAGACATCCCCTCCACACCCAGAGCTTTCAGCATTTCTGACGGATCTCATCAACCCTGGGCTTTGCCGCTGTGGAGTTGTTTGACTACCCAGCGACTTCCACCAGGGAAATTGACGACAATCCCCCACTCCTCCTGCTCTGCCTCCACCACAGAGGGTGTCAGCTGGATTTAGGAGTTCCTCAAATGCTCCTTCCACCGCTCTATTACCTCCCCATTGAGGTCAACAACGTCCCATCCTTACTGTATACAGCATGATGATCCCTCGCTTCCCCTCCCTGAGGTGGCGAACGGTTTTCAAAGCACCTTGGTGCCGACCGAAAGCCCTTCTCCATGTCTTCTCCGAACTTCTCCCCCACCCCGCTTTGCCTCTGTCACGGCAGAGGCTGCAGCCCGTCGGTACCCTGCAACTGCCTCCGAGTCCTCCGGGATAACATATCCCGGAAAGACTCCTTCTTCAGTTGGACGGCTTCCCTGACCACCGTTGTCCACCAGGTGTTCGTGGGTTACCGCCCCTTGAGGCACCTAAAACCCTAAGACCACAGCTCGCTGCCGCAGCTTAAGCAATGGACACTTTGAACATTGTCCACTCAGGTTCAATGCCCCCAGCCTCCACAGGGATGCACAAAAAGCTCCGCCGGAGGTGCGAGTTGAAGTCCGTCGGACAGGGGCCTCTTCCAACGTTCCCAGTTTACCCGCACTACACGTTTGGGCTTACAAGGTCTGTCCAGTTCTTCCCCCACCCCCTGACCCAACTCACCCCAGATGGTGATCAGTTGACAGCTCTGCCCTCTCTTTCACCCGAGTGTCCAAAACATACGGCCTCAGATCAGATGAAACGATTAAATCGATCATTGACCTTTGGCCAAGGGTGCTCTGGTACCACGTCCACTTATGAACATCCCTATGTTCGAACATGGTGTTTGTGATGGAATCCATGACTAGCCACAGAAGTCCAACAACAGACAACCGCTCGGTTTAGATCAGGGAGGCCGTTCCTCCCATCACGCCTCTCCAAGTATCTCCATCATTGCCCACGTGTGCGTTGAAGTCCCCCAGGAGAACAATGGAGTCCCCTACTGGAGCCCCATACAGGACTCCATTCAAGTCTCCAAGAAGGCCGAAACTCCGAACTCTTGTTTGGTGCATACGCACAAACAACAGTCAGAGTTTTCCCCCCCAGCCCCCAGGCGTAGGGAGGCGACCCTCTCGTCCACCGGGGTAAACTCCAACGCAGCGGCGCTCAGCCGGGGCTTGTGAGTATCCCCACACCCGCCCGGCGCCTCACACCCTGGGCAATCCAGAGTAGGACAAGTCCAACCCCTATCCAGGGTACGGTTCCAGAACGAGACTGTGCTAGGGTAAGCCCCACCAGATCTAACTGATAGCGCTCCACCTCCCGCACAAGTTCCGGCTCCTTCCCCCCAGAGAGGTGACATTCCACGTCCCCAGAGCCAGCCTCTGCCGCCCGGGTCTGGTCCGTCGAAGCCCCTGACCTTCGCCGCCACCCATGTCACAGCGCACCCGACCCCTTTGGATCCTCCCACAGGTGGTGGGCCCATGGGCTGGAGGGAGAAGTGCCACGTTGCTTCTTCGGGCTGTGCCCGAATTGAGAATATTGATCAGAATAATAGTTTTTACAGATATCACACATAACGTTACACAACTAATGAACAATTCCAGATGCATACACCCAATATAGCATCACAAATCCTATTTTCACTCACTATGACCACTACTAGCCTACTGTCATTACTAAACATTGTGCTAAAATATGATCGATGATGCTGCCCTCAGTGGGCTTATTTACTAGCTACCTAAAGAAAAATCCAGCACATAGACGGTACCTTAGAATACTGTTACGTGACTCACGTTGAACATACAGTTTAACAAAAAAACTAAATGCTGAGGGAACATTACTTTATTTTTTCATGTTGGTTTTTAGCGATAGGCCTATGCACCCAACTGGAAAAAAAGTTTTAAACAGTAAGTGAATACAGCGTGTCGGCGGAATACAACGTCTACTACAGCGGGGGGGGGCAGAGGCAGAAGGACCGCAGGGTTAGCTAACGTTAACTTTTCCTGGACAAAGGAGTTGGTTTTGCCTTTTTTGCTCACTAAACGCTGCTGTGGCCTCCCTCCTGCTGCCATCTTTACTCGCACTGAGTTTTTAAATTCCAGTGGTTTTATTTTTTTGGGAGGGGCGGAGGGGCGGATGTGCGCAAAACAAAACATATAAAAAATATACAAAAATAATCCGTTTTTTTTCTCGTTTATACTATTTTGGTGATCGTTCGGTGCCAAATCGAAATTGAAATTGAAATTCAATCAGATTTAACAATGCTGGCCTCTATATTTGCACAATAAGCCAGAGCAGTCAGATCAGGATACCTACTTGCAAGAGAAAACAAAGGTAAACAGTAGGCTAAATAAACCTATATATCTATTGTAAACTACCATCACAGATTACAGACTCAAAGTCTGTTCCAATTTTGATTCACTGTACTTTCCGCCGTTGGGATAATTTCCAACACAGCATTCAGTGTTTACCTCAGAATAAAGTGTTTCCAATTATCTGGCTAAATTGTTTGTTGGATATTGGGGCGGCTGTGTCTCAGTGACTCGGTGATTCTGTCGCCTGCCAATCGGAAGTTTGGTTGTTTGGTTCGATGACACTTCGTCCCATGTCAAAGTGTCCTTGGGCAGGATACTGAACCCTGAGTTTCCCGCAATGCTGCGCCATGGGTGTTTAAATGTGTGTGAGTGTTTATCTTATGAGCAGGTGGCACCTTATACGGCAGCCACAGTGTGTGAATGGTTCCTATGGTATGTAAAATCACTCTGAGTAGTCGTTAAGACAAGAAAAGTGCTATATAAGAACCGGCCATTTACATTTCCTTACAACCCGTCTGGTGGTTTGACTCTTTATTTCTTGCCCCCATATAAGCAATTAAATTGGTGAGTACAATATTCTCATAACTGATATAAAAAACGACCAAAGCTACAAAAACAAAAACCCACGTTTTGATAAACGAGTATGGCCATCTACCCCGGTTAAAACTGTCTGTTGGTGGCTTGTAGAATGCATTAAAATGTGATAGGGCCACAATACTATATCAACCTGGAAAGATGGAGTAAGAAAAGAAAGATCTATTAAGTCTGAGTGGATTAAGACATGTTATTTTCACCTCCCCTAACTCCCTCTGAAACATTATATTGCTCACTCTGCTCATTTTTACATCTTTTAGAATTGTATCAACCTTTATCAACTTTATCAACTTTAAAAGTTTCACAAAAACATGAAGAATAGATGTCATGTGACTCCATTTTTACAAAGTATTTAGAATTTCAAGATTGTATACTTGTTTTTTTCCCCTCTGTGAGTCAGGGCCGTTTGGTAATGTCAGTATACCCCATAAAACAGTATGAGACATGGCAACGCATTAGTATTGAAATAAAAGCCCTACAGAAGAGGTGTGAATTCTATTAGTGCCACTGTCAGGATCAGGGCTATGGAGCGAGTCCATCACACAGATAATATAAGGATTCTGTGCAGTGCCATGCTTGCATCAGTGCATATAATACTCCCATAGGCATGAGATTTAGAAGAAAAGTCAAAATACAGTTTAGGGTTTGCCTGGTTATCAATATATCCAACATAGTTTTGTCATTTGCTTGGCAGATTAAAATTGTATTAGAACTCGATCTGGGCCGTCATAAGAAATCATGTTTTGAGGTAATTCTCCTCCTTTAACATCTAAAAGGCACCTACGCTTTCTACCTTGCTACGCAGGGTAGCAAGCAAAACATAGTGAGTTGCCTAGTGAAGGCATGCTTTAAGGATTTCATGTAGACAAAAGCACATTTGTTTTGTCCCTTAAAGTGATATTTTAAGATTTGGCAAATACGTCCCTCATAACAAGGAGTCTCTGAATGTCTTTTCAGACACATATTCACAAAATATGCTCCCACGCAACACTCACAAAGTGTCCTTTAGGAGTCCTAAGCCACAGACACTAAGGAACCATTCATAAGCTGAACTCCCTGTTGTTTGCAATAGTGTGCGTCAAAAACACAAGCAACTTGTGATATGTTGCATAATGGTAATGTTAAGCCTGGAAACATCACATAGTCAAATGCCTAAAAAGCAGCCTAAATTTGACCTCCGCAGTCTAAATGAAATGGTAACACACCAAAAAGACGACTGAAGCAATGGCGGCAGTGGCAATACAATTGAACAAAAACTGCAGGATACCATTGCTTTGTAGTGATGGCCAAATGAAGCATCATGAAGTTGAAGTGAGCAGCTGCGATGTTGAAAAATATATGGAACATGCTGTTCCAGTAAATAGGCAACATAAGAGGCACACTGTCAGAACAGAGTGGAAAGTGGATTATATACATTAACATTACATACAGCAAATTACTTAGATCTACCTAAAGTTCCTAGGAAATCTTCCATTATATAAAATAAATGCAGCGGCTGAAATCCTGTGTCTTGAGCACCTGCGTTCATCATTGTCAATGCCAGGTGTCCCTACTTCACCAGCGACTGACTCTGTCATTTAGGCATCAGACTTGAGGAAATTGATTTGCTAAATTAATGTTGCTATGTCTTATGTCGGCAATTGCAAGTGCTGCTGCACTTACTTGTCGATGTTTCTGTTGCTCCAGAAGAGATATTGAGAGAGGGGGATCAACAGAAATGGTATTGTGCATTTTAAACACACAAGCAAACATTTAAAATAAGTAATTATTGTGTAAAAAAAATTATTTTGGTGCCATAGTACCCTCCATTGGCCAGCTGCAACTGGACTAAAGAATCCACTTTAGACTTTCCCCAAGGGGAAATTCTTTGTCATAAACATTGTACGTCGTGGACACAACGCGCTGACAGAGAAACAAAAGTACAAACATAACAGAATGACATGCAGAGAAATAACACAGACAGATAACACAGACGAAGTGGCAGTGATTTATCTTGGTCTATTGTTTAGGGCTGCTATGGCTGCAGGCACCAGGTTCCTGCCATAATGAGCTCTCTTACACCTTTGGGTCTGTACCGTAAAGTTGAGATCTGAGAGTGTGGGTGTGGGAAGACAGACACCCCACATTACACGCACGAGTTTGTGACAGAAAGTTTACTTTTAAGGTTCAGTAGGTACTGGTAGGTCATAATTGCTGAAACTGACACTATATCCTGACAGTAGGCCGCTTCTCTGTGAAAAAAAGAAAAAAAATCCCATTTCTCTCCCTCCTTCTGGTGTTCCTAAGAACAGAAGGGAAACCAATCAGTGCTGCCTAGTTTTACAGTTTACAGGAGTAGAAATTTGATTGTATTCACATGATCTGATTCATGTAGTATTAGCAGGACATATGGGCAGTTTAACCAGATGTGACAAAACATTGTCCTCAGCTGCACACCAAAATAAAGCAGGAAACTGTTTTGGTGCAAACCTTTAACACAGCACATATGCTTTGGTAATTGTTGTATATGAGCTATATAATGATATAACACCAATGAAGGCATTCTGTAATGCAGTAATAGCAGCTTCAAAATCCTGCTTGCTGATAGTAATGTATGAGGCCATACCCTTGTAAATTACCAGCAATGCAGGGGCGAGAATTCCATAAGATAACACAAATTCCATTATGCATCAACATCACAGCAATATATGGCACAGCTCCATAATACCATTCACATTATTCCTTTATCCCATAAGATGCAAATGGTAATCACTCCAATGTTGTATTTTAAAGTGTGTACTTTAATGCATCCACAGCTGCCGTCGCATGTATTCTCCCTGTATGGCACAAAGGACAATAGATGATCAGGCTTAAGAGACGAACGAGGGCTGATCGAGTTTCCATCATCAAAATACAAACGTTAAGCAGCTATTGTGTCACAGAATTAATTTTAGAACCAAAGTCCATGTTGGTGAAATTCTCTTGAAATGTGCACTGTACACGTTATTATTTATCCATTTTCTGACACTTATCCAGGTTATGGTGGCGGCAGGCTACAAAATTAGCGTTTTTAGGGAAAGTTACATGCTTTAACTATTACTTGACAAACAGCCACAAAACATTTGTGATCACAGGTTTCAGTACTGTCTCAGTACTGGCAAAATGGTAAACCTGGCAAACTCTAGCAAAGACAGCAAACACTTTAGCTAAGTAGTCCACTATGTAGAACACAAACCTGCACTGCCTTAAGATTATTACAGCAGTTACACTGATTAAGAATCCAAAAGAAGTATGTGATCAGGAAAGACAAGATCCAACCTTTACACGGCCTTACACGCAAAGCTTTTTGAAAGCTGGATTTCCCAAATCATGTTTCTTTTGTTCAGTGCTTGCACAACCCATGATTTAAGATTTAAAGCTGTGTTTTCATCACTTTTAAATTGTCATTGATACATTTGGGATTTATGGTTCACATAGAGTGCCAAACACATGATCAGCTGTCTTTGTGTCACATGGGTGAAATAAAGTTGGCAATGCAAATGTAGCGTGCCACTTAAGAGACTGAGGGAGAGGATGAGAGGGGGATAGATTATTTGAGCTGACAGGCTTTCATGTCATATGCTTTTTTCATCAAGTGAACGATCACCCCCCAGCACACAAACATCACAGTCAACTGCCTGATTGCCTAAGCCCATATGGTTTAAGGCCCCTACCAACCTCAATATCCATGTAAATCTGCATAAGCCCAAGGTAATGAAAGAACAACATGGATATGGCATGACTCTCAAGAGCCCTGTGCTAAGATGTCACAAACACAGACAACATAGAGAGAAATAAACAGGCAGTGCTTATTCGAAAAGTTAATGACTGGGCTATATTACCCTGAGTGTATTTGTGTGTCTCTCAGTGAGGTGTTTGGACGTACAAACTGAAAGCCAGTTGTCTTTACTTAAGGTCCCTAAGCTTTAGCATTAACTAACACAGGATGGGTTGATTGTATTTAATAAATGGCATAATTAGCAGTGACTCATCTAATCTTTTGTTCTTGGGAATGATTTGCATCACCATCAACACACAAAGGCTGTTATTTAAGTTGAAGTGGAATTCACGAGAGGTTTGGAGATTCAAGTGGGGTAAACAGGTGGGTGGTTTACCATTTGATTTGCAGAATACAGAGAAGAGAGCACTTTACACACCAGGCTGGGATAAATCTTTATGAATTCATGTTACGGTCCAGTAGGGGTGCCTAGGAAACATGAAAAAAGGCCCCATCTTCCCCATCTCCTAAGTAGCCACAAACAATTATTTGTTTGAATGTCACAAGCTTAATTATTTGACATTAAGTAGAAAATGTACAATTAAACAGATATAGGTATCTTATACAAGGCTTCAGGGTGGCCTACCACTAAAATAAACAATCTGGTCTAGAAAATAAGAAATTCACCTAAGAAACAAAAAATGGCCAAGAGAACCACAACTACTTACCTCCCTAACTAATTAAACTGGAGAAAACAAGACTTACACACCTGGCAGTCCACCCTTACTATTTAAAAGAAAATGTACCTAATCTAACACAAAGGAAAAGTGTGGCCAGTTGGGAGATGAGGAGGATCAGGAATGCCTGCTGCCCACAGACGGCCGCCATCTTGGCTCCTAAAATATCAGTTGGTTCCCCAGTTTCAGCCGATCACAGGTGGTATGAATGCTATGGCACACCTCTACTTAAATGTGAAAGACACACACAATACAGACCATAGAAACAAATATGACCTCAGTCATAAAAATGAAGTATACAGTACAACAAATTAGCACCAGCTAAAAATTAGGGTCTAAAAGGCAGAAATTGACATTCAGAAATATATTTTTCTTAGTTCTATGTTTGCTTTCTGATGGTCACAGAGTGAAGGTCATGGTGAGCCCACTGTTTTATTTACCACCCCTGGCTCATTAATTCAGAAGGACTAGAATGTCACATCCTCTTTAATTTTATGTTTGCCAACATTTTCCTAAATTACTCATAACTGTGGTACTTGATTTTTTAAAGAGTACACCCTTTTCCCAATATTTAGTGTTTTTAGGCAAATTGAACTTCATTGAGGTCAATGAACCATTTTCTGTATTTTCTGAGCCCATCAAGGTTATATTTGAATAAATATAACAAAAACAAACAAAATATCAAAAACTAGGTGGGAAATTACATTGGCGTGAACCAAAATAAAAAACAAAAATAAGGCATTGCAAAAAAATGAAAACTAACTAAAACTGTAATGTCCGTTGGCAAAACAAACTAAAATAAAATATAATTATAGCGTAAATGTCCTTAATTTTCGTCTTTGTCAATGTCTTTATATTTACATTGTATATTTCAGAGTTTACATTTCTGACCATAGACCGGTTTTATACAGTCTATGCCAGGGGTCTTCAACGTTTTCCAGGCCAAGGACCCCCAAACTGATGGCGAGATGGAGCGGGGACCCCCTAATTATATATATTGTATAAAATTGTGTTATATCAAACTGGTCCTATAGTGCCATGTGTAAATGTACCTTGTTATTGTGCATTCAATACTAAGATACTCAAATAATACACAGGTTCACATATTCATGCATTGATGACTGAAAGACATCTTCTGCCTCCATTTATCTGTTTACTGCAGTGTGTTGAATTCATGTCAATGTGTATTTAAAGATATTTCAATTAGTGGAAAAAATTGCAGGGGGGAGGGGGGGGGGGGAATATAAAAAAAAGTCTAATCAACCAAAACTTTCGCGACCCCCATGCAGTACCTCCGCGGACCCCCTGTTGAAGACCCCTGGTCTATGCCATAGACTTATACATTTTCCAACTGGAAACGTATAAATTTCAACATTCCACATCAAATTGAACACAACATAGTCTGTGCCCCTCGCCTGGCATTTTGGCAATACGGAAGTCGGAAGAAGGCGCCAGAGACCTTTTTGATCATGACTGTGTCAGATAAAGCAAACGCCTTGCAGTGGAAGGTGGTAAGATATGTGGACAATTTATTAAAGGGAGAAATACCACAAATTTGAAAGTACATTTGAGCTTACCTTGACGAGGTAAAGGAGAACACAAAGCCCTTTTTTCCCGAAACAGAAGCTAACCCTGGTCCAGGACATGGATGTATGGGTGCAGGGCCAGGCAGCATGACGGAGACAACAGCAGGACCGAGAACACTACAGGAGGGCTTTCACCGACGACCCACTAGCTGGTTAGTAAATAAGCCTGGGTTAAAAAAAAAAAATTGTTATGCAAGTCTTCTGTAAGTCTACTTTTAAGAGTCACACAGAGGCTAAAATCGACCCTAGATGCTTTGTCATAACCCCATGAAAAGGTCATGACAAAAGGCCATGTGCAAAGGTTGAAAGAAATGCAAGACTAAAAATATGACTACAACAAAAGAAATGATAATTTAATGATGGTGGTAGTCAGTTTAGTCAGTGGTGAATGTGAATGCATTGATGAGTGTGAGGTATGGTGTCAGCGATTTATGCTGGACAGTGTAAAACTAACAAAGATGAGCGGGAGAGGTGTTGGACGGAGAGCACCTCTAGGGCAATCACAAATGCACAACCAATAATAAAACACTACTGAGTAAATGCGTTCAGAAAATGACAAACATTGTTCAGAAAGCTTAATGAAGCTTCATTTGACCAGAACTATTAACCACGTGAACCTGGTAAAAGGTATGAGGTACTCATGCATAGCTAGCCAGTGATTTACCTACTGTAGGTGGTGGCAAGACGTTTCTAAAGTGGTTGAAACTGTTATATAATGAGCTTCATGCAGCCGTACAAAGTAATTGCATAATTTCTTCACATTTCAAGATCGGTGATTTCAATCAACAAAGTTTTATGAATGTATAGGAGGGCTTTGAGCTAAGTCACTGAATGTTAGAATGGAAATGACTCATTTAGTGTGAATGAGTGAGTTAACGACGCTGAGATCACCACTAGGCAGTATTTATGTTGTGATTTTACAGCTTTTTACTCCCACCAGCCATGCTACCTTTTGCTGTCATTTCCATAGATTTACCTGATTGTCCGGCGCTCCCTCACTGATTAGGTCTATTTCAGGTCTTATCAACACACATCATTGCCATGCATTCCTTGAGCAAATATTGTACTTGACAATTTGTCTAAAAACATCATCATCAACACTTAAGTCAGGTAGTCAGATTGTAAGAGCAAATGATTTGTGCTGCAGTTTTCTATAGAAAAGAGCTCTGAGT